>NC_132913.1:16081153-16384184 GCF_047675955.1 Chlorocebus sabaeus
AATGTTTATATTTAAAGAGGACACTAACATTAAAGGCAGACTCTTTAAAGGAAATCCCAAGGGTGAAACAGAAATACATAACATTGCATTTGATGTCAAACAAAAACTACTACACTGTACTTGACTAATTTTGAGCCTATAATAATTGAACAAATTTGAGGACAGAAGGAATTTAAACTACACAAAGAAACAAATACATTCAAGGTAGAGAAAAGATTTCCCTTGAATTAGAGCTACTTGTCTAATTCATATCTCAGAGAGGGCAAGCACATTGAGTTGATGAATCAAAAACCTCCAAAATATAAACAATAAAACACATTTGTATAAAATTTTAAGCACAATAGATACTTTGCATGGTATTTGTAGAGAAATATGTACATAAACAATTGTGCACACCTTATAGTTTCCATAAGACTGCTCTCTGTAGAGTCCAGAAAAGTGTAAAGCCAGAGTTTCTTTATTTTGTTTTTGTTTGTGTTTATTTGACACAGGGACCCCAAAACACAATGGATAGGATAAGAAATTCAGACTAATCCCTATTTGGCAAGTTTGGGTGGTATAATAAAATATATTTTTGGTCTTTTCTCTGGTTCTTGGCACAGAGCTCCAAAAACCCTTGAAATTTCCTGAGTGATAGAAATGTCTTTTGTTATTCATAGCAAACTTCTTTCCACTTTATTGGATTTCATGCTAAAGCGACTGCAACATCAGAGGATTCTTTGTGAGGGGAGGGGTTAGCTTATAGTTTCAGGATTAACTGATCATCAGGTCACATCAATCATGCGATTAAAAATTTAGAAATTTCGGCCCCATTCTAAGATCTGGTAGGAGAGAAGAGCTGGAGATTCGAGTTCAGCAGCTGGCTAGTGATTCACTAAATCATGCCTAAGTAATTAAACCTTGCTTAGAAACTCTGAATGATAAGGGTTGAGGGAACCATCTGGTTGGTAAACATATAGATGCACTGGGAGGGTGATGTACCCCAGTCCAAAGACAAACAGCCTCCTGTTCTGGGGACCCCTTCAGGCATCACCCCATATATCTCTTCATCTAGCTGTTCATTTGTACCCTTTACAATAAACTGTTACTCATAAGAATGGCTCTTGTCTGAGCTCTCTGAGTTACTCTAAGACATTCTCCAGCCTGAAAAGGGATAATAAGAACCCTCATTGTAGCCAGGTTGGACATAATTCAGGACCGTTGGGACCAGGGACTGGCAGCTGGCATCTGAGGTGAGGACAGACCAGGGGAATTGAGCTCCTTAACTGTGGGGTCTATGCTGATTCCTGGTAATTAGTCTCAGTATTGAGTTGAATTGTGGAGCACTCAATTGGTATCAGAGAATCATTTTTGGAATGACATAGCTTGTTAATTCCTGAGCCCGATATGCAAGAGAATGGAATGCTCAGGGAGACCTCACCATGTGACAATGCTAAGGTATTGGGAGTTTACGCCTATCTTATACAATCTACATATAAGACATTTTAGAAGAAGATGACAGTGTTCACTGGCAATAATTCACGTCAAGAATTTTGGTTTTTTTTTAATTTATTTTTTAAAAGATTCATTTAAATAACCATGAAAATAACATTAGCAGCTACCATTGATTGGTCATCTATCATGTGATCTGCAAGTTGGTAGGACCTTTGCAATTATCAATGATCTTAAATAGTCTTCAGGGCAATACTACGATACAACCTCATTCTCTCTCTCATTACTTTATTGTATATTGAAATTTGATAGAAATTAACCTATGGGGAATTTGGGGTGACACTAAATACACAAAGTATCCAACATTATAGTATCAGGAGGTGTATTGCTTTTAAGGAAATGTTTAAGGGGACAGTATCAAATGGCATGCTGTTATGTAAAGACTGGTGGGGCAATATCATCATGCTTGTCCTACAATATTGCAGTTGTTAAACCTTTCCCAAGGTCAGAGAGAAGCATGCATAACAAGACAATCCAGGAGGGCCTCTTTTCATAAGCCTTGCCTTATCTCACTAGCAGTAGGTTTTATTTATTTATTTATTTATTTTTTGAGCACTTCTCTGTCTAAAGTCTGAATTAATTTAAAGGAAATCTCACCTCCCTCGTCCTCATCCACCCTCATGTGATGTTCCTCACACAAATTAACTTCACGCTTTCACAGGTGCGTCTGTGCCTCTGGTGACAACATTTTAGTATCTTTTACAGTTCCTACAATTATCCAGTCTGGTACTTTATTAATTATCACTCTACTGCCTCAAGCTTATGCAGCACACAAACTGGGAAACCTTCCAAATATCTTTTCAGGGGCCCAAGCTGCTGAACTTTCTCTGAAATGAAAGAGTTGTGGGCAGGTCACTGATGCTGCAGAGAAACTTACTGATGACACACAAATAAGAAACGCATCTTGGCAGTTTAGGCAACAGGACAGAAGATGTCGGAAATCTTAGGTCAATCCCTCTTAGTTTATGACCTTAATGTTATCATCTATTGCATTTGGGGGATTAATTCTTTCTAGCAGCCACAAGACACATCTTGGTCAACACCGATTCTAATTGTAGACATTAAGTAGTTTTGGTTTAATTTCAACTTAGTATGACTTCAATTTGTGGTTTGGGGAAGTTGATTATTGCCAGTAATGCTATTACAGTATTTTCATATTTAGCAACTTAATTACCATTGAAATGAAAGGATGCAAAAGTAATTTCCACATGTGTTCATTGCCGTTACTCAGCAATGATGCCTGCCTGTGCAGTTTTTGACATCCAACATTAGTAGGTACAAAGGGCAAAAAAAATGCATGAATCCTGCCATCTATGTACATTCTGTTGAAGGCAAGCAAGGTATGATAAACAGAGTAAAGTGAATATGCAGGTGATTAACTAGATGAATTAAGCAAGAAAGACAAGGTATTTGATCAAGTAGAGAAACAAATGTATGCTTTCAGGCAGCTTGGAAACATTTTGTAGTACCTCTTTATGTATCATTCCATTCAAGTGAATCTTATGTATTGAACATTCACGGTACAACAAGACCCCAGGGAGACACTGAAGGTGCCACAAAGTTGGGAAACCAAACCCAGTAGGATGTTTTCCATTCCATATTGTTCAGGATAAGACAAGTGTCATGAACCTCTTTAGTCAGTGGTAGAGCCAGGGTACAAAACATGGATGCTTTAAACCACTGGGTATGCAGAGTAAGAATGAAGCTATCTGCGTAAGAATCAAACAGAGATGGAGTAGTCAGACCGCCTATTTAAAAGAGCCCAGTAGCTCCTCAGCTCCAGATACAACGTCCTATAGAAAAATACACACAGTGTTGCTAGTTTTCCACTTTTTTCAAAAAAAGTTAGAAAGCAAAATTTAATTTATAATCTTATAATTTTAAAATTACGATTCAATCCTAAATATACCTGGGGTCCAGATTCTGCCTGGAGCCTACAAGCTTGCCAATTTTTGGTAAAGTAATAATTGCCATAAGGATGGGTGAGGAGAAAGAAGATAATGCTATGAGGTTTAAAAAGCAGAATTATATCCTTTTCATCTAGTTGGTGGTAATATAAGAGAAAACTTTATCTTCTAGTGTTTTTGAGTTAAATGCAGTTACAACCTACAATATGAGAGTAACTTTCAAAAAATGCACAAGTAGCTTAAAAACAATTCCTGGGAAGATGAGGGATGATTCCATAGATTACTGCTATTATGTATGAAGTATGCATTATTGCCAACATGAATATGCCAGTGCTTATTACTGTTTTCATAAGTGGTAAAACTGAAAGCCAAGAAAGAAGCAAAATCAGGTTTGAATTTAGAACTATTACCTTGGCAACTGGGTGAAAAACTAGTTAGATTTGATGACATCTTGAGTTCATGACAGCTGGTAAGAGGCTCATGACAATCCAAGAAAGCAATGTTAAGAAGTTAAGGAAGAAGTAGAGGCAAAGAGTGAAAGGGACACGTACAGGGGAGGTTGTGAATAAAGGACAAAAAATACATAAATAAATAAATAAGGATTAGATTTGAAGATAGAGAAAGAAGAAAGTATACAGAATAACTCCAGGTTTTCAAGTTTTTATCATTGGGTGAATGTTGCTTTTATAACATTCTCACTGGGGAAAATAAAGAAAAACAGGTATATTTTGAGGAAAGTTTTAGTCATTCAAATTTTATATACATTACTGTTACAGCTCCTGAAGGATAGCCAATAGGAAATGTGCAGGATTTGTGGATAAAAAGCCTGCAGTTTAAGAGAGATGCCAGAAAGTCTCATCTTTAATCATTTATACAGAGTACTAGACGAAAGATTATGTTCAATGTAAATCCATCCCCTCTAAAGAAAAGGAACAAGTTCCCCAAATGACGTGGTCTACCTGGGTGGGCCAGTAATCATGCAGTTAAGAGCACTGTGTACCATTGCTTGTATTCTTTAAATGTGCATGTTTTCTTTTTCTTGTACCTTTGTTCAACTTCCTCTACTTGCTATGTCACCTTCACCTTTCCCTTTTCCTTATTCAAATTGTGCTTCTCTGAAGCATCATTCTATTTCTCCTCCTTTAAGCCTTTCCTGTCCTTCTTAGCTCAAGTGATTCATCCGACCTCACATGTATATAATTACATGTGCAGTTCATCTAACAATTGATCACTGTTTCGTGATTGCACTTCTAGGTTGTTTGGAACTGCAATTTACATCTTTTATTGCCACAGTAATGTCCCTATTAAGAGGCTCCATTACAATGATTCACTTTTGTCAGAAACATTATAACTAGAGGTAGAAATGAGATAATGATGGTATTCCAAGATGTCAGATATTAAAGATCATAGCAAGAAATCATTAAACACAAACTTAAATGTCAGAAAGTGCCAGAAAATATAAAATATTCATTTGTATGACTTGAGGCTGAGAAAGGACTAAGCAAAGGGAGAATGAGAGATGCAGTTAAAATTAACACAAGTTGGTATGAAGGACTTGGTTGCCTTAACATTGAGAAATGGCAGAACATTAGGAACTGCACAGTAGGGATGTGTATTGTTCCAGATCTTGGAATAAGCTGGTAATAAAAACATCTAAAGACATCTCTATTTACAAAATAATTTAAAAAATCATGCTCCAGGAGCTTTGGCTGAAAAATTCTGAAATTGCAGATGGGTACATTTTTAACAGATAGTGAATGATGGAGACAAAAATGTAAGTCTTCTTGGATCGTATGATATTTTCCCTGCTCTCTCAACCTCCAGCCCATCAAACACTCTGAACATACACACACATATCCTTTATGTTTTGTTTGTTTTGTTTTGTCTTTTGACGTAGCACTATAAAATGTCTCGCATTGTCACCTGGACTAGAGTGCAATGGCGCTATCTCGGCTCACTGCAACTTCCACCTCCCGGGTTCATGCAATTCTCCTGCCTCAGCCTCCCGAATAGCTGGGACTACAGGCGCCCGCCACCACGCCCTGCTAATTTTTTGTATTTTTAGTAGAGATGGGGTTTCACTATGTTGGCCAGACTGGTCTCAAACTCCTGACCTCGTGATCTGCCTGCCTTGGCCTCCCAAAGTGCTGGGATTATAGGCATGAGCCACCATGCCCGGCCATCCTTTATGTTTAATTTATTTAGGGTATAACTTCCCTCACTACTCAATCTCATTATTAGTTTATTGATACCTGACAAAAATATTTAGAAAAGCCATCTATCATTTCAGAAAAATATTAATTTTGAAACATGTAGATTAAGTATATATTATGAAAATGCTTCCTTCATAGTGCATCTATAAATGACCAAATTCCCCGGTGTGAGCATGAGGAAGGATTTCAGAAAGCCAGGGGACCATAAGTGGAGGAGAAGAGGGAAAAAGGTTACTATCTGGTTGAAAAGAAGAAAAGGGAAATCAAGAGAAGCTGGAAAAGGAGGCGGCAGTCCCTAGAATAATGCAAAAGACAGATTCTCTTTCACTGTCTGGCTTCAAGAACAGAGAAGAAGCAAATAGGTTTTTATCATTTAGCTGTAAAGAAAGTCTTGGTTGTTCACTGTAGCTATAATTAGGTACATATGCAGGAAATTTTAAAATCAATTTTTTTTAATTGTGTATTTCTTCATATTCTCTTTTCTAAGCCGACCAATTAATTATGATCGTGCTTAAATTGTATATCTTTCCTGACATCGGCAATATCTATATTTTGTAAACATAATAGATGCTCTCTCTATATATATTTTTTCTTGTTAACATGCATTTTGTTAATACTGGAGTATTTAATAAAACAACCCAAAGCAGAAAATGCCATGATATAACCAGGTAATTTTTATAACTATTGAATCAATACCTACTAATCCATATAGACTGATGCACATATATTTTTATTGCTCAATAAATGTAAACAGCCAAAATAATATTCTATTCATTTATATCATGGGCCACACACTAAAACATTTAAAAAGCAATTTTTATTTTCCACAGAAAGTGGAAATTAATGCTTACTGAAATCGATTAATAACTTAAAACAATAGGGCAGAAAAGGTGACTCTGAGAGTAATGTTGATATTTCTCCACCCAACACTTCAATAAATTGGAAAAGCTATGGGCTGATGAAAGAAAAAAAGGAATATTGTAATTTACATATTTATGCAAATTATTTATGTGAAGTTCAGTTTGTGCTGGTGTAATGATTCTTCCAATTGTCTTAGTGCTTTATAATCATCATATATCAAGTATATTTTTTTCTTAAATGGTGCTGTTACCTTCAAGCACAGCTGCATTAAAGAATACAACATATAAAAGCTACGGAAGTCCTAAAAAGTTTGACATTAGAATTGCGGGATGAGTTTTCCTCACTGTGGCCTTATACAATGTGTGTAATATAATACTTACAAAATAAGATGGGCAGACTGGAGATGTCCAATACAGTTACTTAAATTCATTCTTCTTATGATATCCCATCAGGTACATTTTACAGAGTATAATTTTATGTACAAAAATAATATAGTTGTTATTTTAAAACATAATGCGCACATTGTATTTCAATTAGTGGTATGATTTTATTTCTAGTGTAAGAAAAAAATGGTTACCAAAAGCTTTGTAATTCCCATATTTATAAAAAAAGGAAACTATAATGTCCAACATTAAGTAAAAAACCTTTTTTTTTTTTTTTTTTTTTTTTTTTACCATGGCTGAATTACTTCTTTTTATGAGATAGAAACAGAAAAATAATAGTGATTCAAAGACTAAATCATCCTGACAGCTGATGGTTCAAAGGCTCATTTAAGGTTTATATAACATCCTTAATTTAGCATTATAATTAATAATTCCAAAAAATAGAAGAAAACATAGGCTAGCAAATAAAAAAGATATTTAATTGTGCCAGATTTGATATACTCTTACACATTCTCAATGATACCATATTTGACATTGCTACAGATTCCATGTTTGACTCCTTCAAACCTCATATTGAAATTTGATCCCCAGTGTTGGAGGTGGGGGTCTAATGATGGGTGTTTAGGTTATGGGAGAAGCTTCCTCATGAATGGCTTGGTGCCATTTTTATCATTGTGAGTTCTTATTCTATCAGTTCTCATGAGAGCTGGTTGTTCAAAAGAGCCTGGCACCTTCTCTCCCTTTTCCTTGCTTCCTTTCTCACCATGTTATCTCTGCACATGCAGGCTACTCTTCACTTTCCACCATGAATAAAGCAACTAGAAGCCCTCATGAGAAGCAGGTGCTAGGGCCACGCTTTTTGCACAGTCTGCAGAACCATGAGCCAAATAAACATCTTTTATGTAAATTACCCAGCCTCAGATATTCCTTTACAGCAATACAAAATGAACTAGTAGATAAGACAGATATCTATTTAGTAGATAAGACAAATATGAATTAATAGATAAGACAGATATCTACTTTATCCTTATCATTTTCTCTCTTGAATTGGATTAATCACAGCTTTTGTCTCTTCACATATTGTCATTCATGATAGATTGAGCAATTAAAAATTTAATTCCCAATTAAATTTAAATATAAGATAAACAATAGATATATAGTAATATATGTAGAGAATGGCATATCATATAACCATGATAATGACATAAAAATAGAGTATCTTATAAAAATAACTGAACTACAAGTTAAATGCAAATATGCATGAATCAGTAACAAAATGCTGAGTGATAAAGGGAAGTATAAGAAGATCATGGACTGCCCGATGCCTCTTTCAAAAGTTCAAGACCAACTAAGATGAAATTATGCATCATATAGGCAAACATACCTACATATCAAAGCAAACTGAGTTAGACATTAACCAGAAATCCAAGGGTATAAAAATAATTTACATAGTGAATTAATTTAAAAGTTGAGTGTTCATTTACTTGCACTTTAATCTCCAAGGTTGGAAGTCATGCTTTATACACATCATTTTGTCAGAAATATCCATTAACAGCTCCTAAGCACAGTTGAGGAGACCAGTGGTTGTTTGCAACTGTGACTGAATAAACCTCCCTGTTCTTATTTCCTGATATACACGTGCAATTGCTTCCTTATGGTATATACCAGGAAGGAATTTTTAGGTTGCAGGGCATGTGAATGTTACAGTTTACACAATAATGACAAAATTTTACCCAAAGTAAAAACACAAATGACATTCCCACTATCAATGAGTAAGAGGCTCTGTTATTCCACAGTCTTTCCAATACATGGTAACATCAGGGTTAAGCTTTGCCAATAGGATATGTGAAAAATACTATCTTCTTGTTGATAGATACTCCTGTTTGTGAATTATGTTAGGCAGTTTTTACTTTTTTATCAACAAATTTTGGATAAAAAGTCCATTTATATTTTTTGCTCCTTTTCAATTGATTTGAAAGAGTTTTTACATATTAATTACATTAACATTTTCTAGGTTAACTAATAGTTTCCATTATGTCTTTATAATTTAGAACTTAGCATATTGATATGCTAAAATATCTCGGTCCTCTAATTTTAACATGAAATTATAATAGACATAGGATGCAAGCAACAAAAAATATAAGGATATGACAATTAAGAAGACTCTCAATGTGCAATTCACTTGGAAAAAAAAAAGAATAACAAGGCTCAGGTTTTCAGTTTAGAATATCAATATTTCTTGAATATATTAACGGGTGTAACATTACATCTCATGTTCAGGACTCCTAATCATAGATTGATTTGCTGTTTCCTGCTCATTTCTCAGTATCCTTTTGATAAGCAGACATACCATAAATGACCCTTCCGTGCCAAAGCAAATAACAATAATAAAGGAAAAGAATAATTTTAGATTTACATCCTGGTGGTGCTTTCTGCTTAGTTGGGGAAAGAAAGAAGGCCTATAAAATCAAGCCAAATTTAGTGACAATGACAATAAGAAACAATCAAGAGCTGCCTCCAGATTCAACGTCTTCAGCCAAATCTCAAGCTCTGAAGAACAGGGTTCTCTTTTATTGTGTCCCAAGTACAGCTGCAAACACTGCTGAGCTCCTCAACTGTGCTTAGGAGCTGAGGCAGACATTCACTAGTTGAGTTGTCATGTACTAAACTTGTGTTTTTACGGCCCAAATCCAAAAGCCTTTTCTGGTCCACTTTCTCAGAAATGTTCACTAATAGCTTCAATTTTTTTTTTTTTTGTGAAGTGTGTAGAATGCTAAGATAAATCAGTTTTCTGCATGTTTTTAGATGTCCAAATAGAGGCTGAATTAAGCCTAAGGCTGGAAGAAGGTGTTCAGTGTGTGTGTTTATTTTTTTCATTTTATTTATTAATTTTATTTCATTTTAAAAACTGAAGGAAAATTCAGGGGTAAGATTTCCCACTCTTATGGCATAGATGATCCCTCCAATTTTTATTAAACAGGTGTTTATAACTGAATGAGTTAATTATAGACATTTACTCACAACCCCTCCCATTGTTCTCTCTTCCTTTACATTCATTCATTTCTTCTTTCGGGCCAGTTGAAAACAGATAAAGGTTTATTAAGAGATGTGAAACACAGAACATCCTTTCAATGGACTTTACAGGTATTAATGAAAGAATAATTCCAGTCAGATGTACCATATGACCCAGCCATCCCATTACTGGGTATATACCCAAAGGATTATAAATCATGCTGCTATAAAGACACATGCACACGTATGTTTACTGCGGCACTATTCACAATAGCAAAGACTTGGAATCAACCCAAATGTCCATCAGTGACAGACTGGATTAAGAAAATGTGGCACATATACACCATGGAATACTATGCAGCCATAAAAAAGGATGAGTTTGTGTCCTTTGTAGGGACATGCATGCAGCTGGAAACCATCATTCTTAGCAAACTATCGCAAGAACAGAAAACCAAACACCGCATGTTCTCACTCATAGGTGGGAACTGAACAATGAGATCACTTGGACTCGGGAAGGGGAACATCACGCACCGGGACCTATCATGGGGCGGGGGGAGGGGGGAGGGATTGCATTGGGGTTTATACCTGATGTAAATGACGAGTTGATGGGTGCTGACGAGTTGATGGGTGCAGCACACCAACATGGCACAAGTATACATATGTAACAAACCTGCATGTTATGCACATGTACCCTAGAACTTAAAGTATAATAATAAATAAATAAATAAATAAATAAATAAATAAATAAATAAAACTAAGTACAATTTTGTTTTAATGTTCCTGCTATGAGTTCCATTTGCAAAGTCCCAATATGAAAAGCTTATGCACAGGAATTCAAACGCCAGAAAACAACAATGGCCAGTGCACCTATAAAAAGATGATTCTCAACCTCTCTCATAATTAAATAATTGCGAATCAACATAAGGATTAAATTCTATCTTTCATCAGCCAAATCGAAAATAATTAAAAGCTTCCACAATACCCAACAACAGGAAGAGTGGATTAACAGACAGTATCATATACTATTGGTGCGTTTGATTAATGAAATTTGAAACTATCTCATAAATTGCAATATAGACTTTCTTTGACTCATCAATACACTGGGATATATCTAGCCTACATATATATTTGAAATATGCCTGCTTTGCTGTTTGTTTGTTTGTTTTGGAGCAGTAATGTAATAGGAAAATATTTAAACAAGTGGTAATACATCATACAAGAACATTTTATGGAGCTATTACTTTTTTTGTTTTAAAAAAGTTCATATAAAAAGCTCTTCAAGATACATTATTAAGTGGATAAAAAGTGTAGACCATATGTACTGTTGAAATTAAATATACTGTAGACATATACACTTACATATATACATATAAATGTATATATTCTAGAATACTATATTATGTATAGATCCATGAAGATATAGATAAACATATTTCTGTAGAAGATTTTTGACAGATACAAATATTTACATGACTGCATTCAAAAATGGGTACTGAGTGATGAAGGGGGAATATTTTATTATATATACATCTGTGACAGTTCTATCTAACAGAAATTTTTGTGATGGTGAAAATGTTTTATCTCTATGCTGTCCGATGTAGTAGCTGTTGGTTTCATTTAGCTATTGAAAACTTGTAATGTGGCTAGTGTGACTGAAAGATGGAATTTTAAATTTTATATGATTTTAATTAATTAAAAAATAAATTTAAGTAGCCACGTTATCTAATGACTCTCATATCAGATAGTGTAAATATTTATATTTTACAATATGTATTTTCATTATCTACTTTTTAAAAACATCACTGGAAGACACTGAGAGTAATACTTAGATTATTAGACCATATTTTATTAAAATTACAATTTAAAGTTACTATTTTAGGAGACACACATAAATAATGCATAGAGTGAGACATATCCAATATTTAAAAAGAAGGAAAACCATAAAGACTACAGAGGAGAAAAGGAGAAATAAGTAGAAACAAATTTTAAAAAATAATGACTCTAAACATCTCAATTTGATAAAACATAATATATATACTCAAGAAGTTCAAAAAATTCCAAGTTTCTACTCAAAAAAATTCTACTCAAAAAGATCCTCACATAGATACATCATAGTCAAGTTGATAAAACTTAGACAAAGAGAAATTAATGAAAACAGCACTAAAATTATAACATCACATACAAGGAACCCTCAATTATGATAACAGCTGATTTCTCCCAAGAAACCACAGAAGCCAGAAGAGATTTAGGTTGACATCTTCAAAGTATTAAAAGAAAAAGCTTGTCAACAAAGAATTCTATATTTAGCTAAAATTTCTCTCATAAAGGAAGGAGAAATTGTCATTTCTAAATAAACAAAACCTGAGAGAATTTGTTTGTTACTATTAGCCCTGCTCTAAGAAAACACTAAAGGAAGAAGTCCTTCAGGCTGAAATGAAATGACAATAAATAGTAACTTGAAACCACACGAAGAAATAAAATGACCTAGTAAAAGTATCCACACAGTTATTATGAAAGACAGCATAAACATATTTGCTTGTAACTCCTTTCTTATCGTACTTGTTTTAGAACATACCTGCATAAAAACAATAATTATAAAAGTGCATTGATTGGGTTATAACACATAAAGATAGAACTTGTATGACAATTATAGTACGAAGGGGTGAAAAACATGAAATGAAGTTGGAGTAATTTTTGTATACCATTGAAATTAAATTAGTATTTTATCTGAACAACATTATTCTAAATTAAGATGCTAGTTTTAAATTACAAGGCAATGGCTAAATAACAAAAAAATACAGTAAAAAGGAAGAATAACAAACACAAAAGGTACAGCAGAAAATATCTAACAAAAAAGGAGTGAGAAATCCAAGAATAGAGAAATAAAAATGACATATCTGTAGAAAACAAATATTATTAAATAAGTGGCTAATATCAGTTCTACCTTATTAATAATTGCATTTAATGAAAATAAACACATGAATCAAAATGTAGAGGTTAACAGGATAATTTTTTAAAATAATCTAATTATATGCTGTATACAAAGGATATATTCTAAATTCAAGACACTGGTAAGTTTAAAATGAAAAGGTGAGAGAGGTATACCATGAAAGTGGTAAACAAAAGAAGGATAGAATGGTTTCGCTAACATCAAACAAAATACACTATAAGGCAAAAACTCTTACTAGAGACAAAGATATAAATTATGTAATAATAAAAGGGCCATTCTATCAGGAAAACAAAACAATTGTAAATATATATGCAAATAACAGAGCTCACAAATATATGAAACAAAAATTTATTTTTATAAAAAAAGAATTGAAAGGGAAAATAAACAATTTAATAATAAATAGTTGGAGACTTAAACAGCTTGATTTCAGCAAAGGATAGAACCAGTAGGCAGAACATCAATAATAAAATAGAAGACAAACAACATTATAAAGCAAAAAGATCTTACAGACAGAAAATGCTAGCAGACAATACATACAAACTTATGAGGTCCTCATGAAATATTTTCTAGGTGAGATCATATGTTAGGCCATAAAGCAAGTTTCAATGAATAGAAAAGTACTGAAATTATAAAAGTATGTTATTTGACCAAAATGAAATTATATTAAAAATCAATAATGGAAGGCAATTTGGGAAATTCACAAATAAATAGATACCAAACAACAGTTACCTAAATAACCAATGAATCAAGAAATAAGTAACAAAGGAAATAATAAAATGATTTGAGAAGAATGAAAAATACCAAAATTTATGATATATAGCTAAAGAAGAGCTTACAGGGAAATTACTCGCTATAAAAATCTATATTAGGAACAAAAGAGAGAGAAAGAAAGTAAAGAGGAAAAAAATAAAGAAGAAAAGAAATGAAAGAATGAAAAAAAAAGACAAGGGCAGAGTGTGGTAGCTCATATCTGTAATCCTAGGCCATGTATGGTGGCTCATGTCTGTAATCCTCCCTTTGGGAGGCCTAGGTGGGAGGATTGCTTGGGGTGAGTCATTTACAACCAGTCTGGGCAACATAGTGAGACACCATCTAACAAAAAATTAAACATGTAGTCAGATGTGGTGGCTCATGCCTGTAGTGTCAGCTTCTCAGGAGGCTGAGGTGAGAGGATTGCTTAAGCCTGGGAGATTGGGACTACAGTGAGCTGTGATCACACCACTGCACTCCAGCCTGGGCAACAGAGTAAGACTTTGTCAAAAGAAAGAAAAAAAAGGAGAAGAGAAGAAAAGAAAGGCAGGCAGGAAGGAAAGAAGGAAAGAGGGAAGAAGGGAGGGAGGAAGTCTTATGTGGTGACTCACATCTGTAATCCTAACAGTTTGGGAGGCAAAGACTGAGGATCACTTGAGCCCAGAAGGTCAAGATCAGCCTAGGAAACAGTGAGACCACAGTCTGACAAATTTTTTTTAAAAAAATAGCTGGGCATGGTGGCACATATCTATAGTCCCAGATACTCAGGAGGCTGAGATGGGAGGATCACTTGAGCCTGGGATGTTGAGGCTGCAGTAGGTATGATTGTGCCACTGCACTCCAGACTGGGTGACAGAGTGAGACCCTGAAAAAAATAATAATAAAAGAAGAATAAGAAGGAGAAGAGAAGAAGAAGAAAGAAGAAAAAAGGGGAAGAAGAAAATAAATATCTCAAATTAGTAGCTTACATTTCTACCTAAAGAAGTTAGGAAAAAAACAAGAAAACTAAACACAAGCAAGCAGAAGGAAGGAAATAGTAAAGCTTAGGTGGAAATAAGTTACATCTGGGCTAAAAAAAAAAAAAAAAAAAAAAAAAAAAAAAATGGAGAAAATGAATAAGGCTAAGAGTTTGTTCCTGGAAAAGAAAAATAACATTGGCAAGCCTCTAGATAGATGGATAACAAAAAATAAAAAGATTCAAATTACTAAAATCAGGCATGAAAGAAGAGGCATCAGTACCAACCTTACAGAAGTGAACATATAACAGAATATTATAAAATTGTTTATCAACAAATTCAGTTATTTAGATCAAAACAAGATAGTTTTAGAAACACATACATTTCAGAAGAAATATATATTTGGAATAGGCTTATAACATGTAAAAGGATTGATGAAATAAATTTAAAACTTCCTGTGAAAAAGAAGCCTAGGCCATAATGGTATCATTGGTGAGTTCCATGAAACATTAAAAAAAAAAAATCGTTCACAAACTTTTCCAAAAAATAAAAGGAGGAAACAATTTGCTACTTATTCTATAAGACTAATATTATCTTGATATCAAAACCAGACAAAGACATAATTAGAAAAAAGGAAAAAGCTACAGACTGATAACCCCTTACGAGTATAAACAGCCTGGACTATTAAACGAATTCAGCAACGTGGCAGAATAAGCGATCAACACACAAAAATCATTACATTTCTATACACCAGCTGCAAACAATGTAAAGATGAAATGGAGGAAGCAATTCCATTTGTAATGGCCACAAAAGCAATAAAATACCTAGGAACAAATTTAACAATAAAAGTATAAGATTTTTAGATGGAAGAATATAACACATCATTTTAAGCAATTTTTAAAAATCTAAATAAATTAAAAGACATTGTACATCTATAGATCAGAACCTTGTTAGGATAGCAATATTTTCCAAATTGATCTACATAAGCAATATAATCACCATCAAAAGTCTTAGCTTCCTTTGACTTTGTTTGCACATTTTACAAGTTAATCTTAAAATTTATATGGAAATGAAAGGGATACAGAAATCCAATTTTGAAAAAGAAGACAAAAGTACAAGCGCTCACACATCTTGGTTACAAGTCTCACCACATAGCTACAGTAGTCAGGACTGAACTACTGACCTACGGATAAACATATAGAATAATAGAATAGAGAGTCCTGAGACAAAACCATATATTTGCGGTCAACTGACATTTGAGAAGGGTGCCAAAATTATTCAACAGAAAAAAAAAAATCTTTTCCAAAATGTTACATGGATAACCGTATGTCCACATGTAAAAGAATAAATGTGGACCTCCTTCTTCACATCATATGAAAAAATCCGCTCAAAATGTATAATGGAACTAAACATAGGAATTAAAATCTATTATGTTCTCAAACACACAAAAAGAAGTTAGTCTAAATTAACAATGTATAGAAAACTAAAGAAAAAATAGATTTGACTTTATCAACATTTAAATCTGGTGCATCAAAAGACACCAGCCAGAAAGTGAAAGACAACATACCTGGAAGAAAACATTTCAAACGTATGTATCTGACAAGGAACTTGATTTTTAATATATGAAAACAATCTTACAATTGAGCAATTGAAAAGAAAAGAGTGCAATAAAAAGTGGGCAAACAATTTGAACAGAGATTTCTCTAACAGAGATATAGAAATGATCAAGAAGCACATGAAAAGATCCTCAATATCATCAACAAATTAAGGGAATACAAATAAATGCCATGGCGAGATATTACTTCACACCCACTAACATGGTTAAAATCAAATAGGTAAGAATATGGTTTGCAGAGATGTGAAGAAATCAGGCCCCTCTTATACCATTGCTGGGAAGGCAAATCCATGCAACCACCTTAGAAGTTCTTCAAACTGCTAATACGAATTACCATCTGATCCACAACTCTGCTCCTTCTTTTTAAGAAGTGGAAACTTTTTTTTTTGAGACGGATTCTTGCTCTGTTGGCCAGGCTGGAGTGCAGTGGCACAATCTCAGCTCACTACAACCTCCACCTTCCAGGTTGAAGCAATTCTCCTGCTTCAGCTTCCTGAGTAGCTGCGACTACAGGCATATGCCACCATGCCCAGCTAATTTTGTATTTTTAGTAGAGATAGGGTTTCACCATGTTGGCCAGGATGGCCTCGATCTCTTTACCTTATGATCTGCCCACCTCAGCCTCCCAAAGTGCTGGGATTACAGGTATGAACCATTGAGCCCGGCTCATCTTCATTTCTTTAGGGAAGCTTTCTGTGACTTCTTTAAAACAGATATGGCCAATGCATTATAAATTCTGACATGGATATTAAGCAATAAAAGTAAAAGCAATATTTAACTTTCATTCTTATATTCCTAAACATCACAGGTATTCTATATCATAAATTGTAAATATTTAGATATCTAATTATTTGATTAGTGCATATATCCCTTAATACATAATGAGATCCTTATGGCAGGAGCTCTCCTATTTTCTTTCTATTGTATCTTTAGCTGTAGTTGTGGTTGGGACAGAAAGAGCATATAAAATATAATGGAGTAATTCAATCAAATAATCATAGGCAATATAATATATTTTAAGCCCCGAGAGATAATGGATTGCATGTCTATGTTCTATGTATTATAAATTTGTTAATTTTATTTCAAGAATTTTTTTCAACCAGGCTTCTAAAAATTCCTCTGTTACACTGTTATACACAGAAAACATGCATAAACATGTACATATAAGAACTAACCACGAAATAGATTCTATTGTCAAAAATTGTGGCAAAATATTCAAAATAGAATTACCCATTTAATGACATTTAAAACCTAGGAGATGATGCTGATTCCTCTATTTCCAACAGGTTGAAGGTAATTAACCAACAAAGCCCTACCCATTTTATCTCCAAGCAAATCCTCCAGCCACCTACCTTTTACCTTCCCCATTAGCATCCCTGTACATAGTTCGAGCCCTGTATCTTGTCTTATTTGTATCGCTGCAATAGCCTTCAGAATGGTCTCTCCGTTTCTACTTTAGTATCCCTAGAAAATGCTCTCCATATAATCGACAGAGTGTACTTTTAAAATATGACTCAGATATAGCCACCTTCTTTCTTCAAAGTGTACCTATTGCTCACAAAATAAAACCTTGACCTACAAAACTCAATATAAATCTTTCCCCTAGTTATCTTATTGAGTTCATCTTGTACCATTCTCCACCCATGTCCACCATTTATATATTTTCTGTTCTTGGAATAGATCTATATAGTTTGAATCCTATGTTCTTTGTAATTACTGGCCTTGGAACCTACACAACTCTTCGACTTGACCTTGAGATGTTACCTCCATGGTGAGTCTTTCCTAAGCACCTAATCATTCTCTAGACCTCACCCTACGTTATTTTTCAACAAGGACTTAAGTTTACTAGCTGACATTTTCTTGTATTTTCAATGAATTACTTGTTTATTGTCAGTCTGACAAACTTGCCTTGCCATTGTATCCCCAGAATCTGGAATATTATCTGACACACAACAGGGGTCCAAACAACAGTTGGCAAATAAATTAATAAAGTAATAAGACAGAATGAGTCATTTCAACAATGAAGCAGAAATATTATAAAGATGGAGAGGCAGAAAAATCTCTACAAGTTTCTAAGAGACTGAAGAAATTCAAATATAAACTAGATTATTTCAGCCAGATATATCAGGAGAAAGAAGAGAAGTAGAGTAGTAGCAAGTAGCAACAGTAGGTGCTGCTTGTTTGGTGGCTGTGTGTGTGTGTGTGTGTGTGTGTGTGTGTGTGTGTAATGCAGCCAAGGTTGTTATCCTTTGTTCACGAGGCAGTATTTCAACAAGAATTGAAAACATATGGATGGAAACAATGATGACACAAGTTATAGTCATCACAATATTTAAAACATGTTAAAAACAAATATGACTTCAGACAAGTTAAGGCAAACAAAGTCATGTAAACCACACTTACAGTTTTCCTCTTTTCCACTCACTATATGATGTTTCCTTCCTGATTATCTGGTAGTAAAATGGATAGACTGTTTGATTGATTGATTGATAGATACAGATAGATGAATATTTGCATATATACATAGATCTATATGTAGGTATCTATCATCTATCTGTATTATGTGAACATATGAATACATATAAACATATATATATTTAATTTAAGCATCTTTCCTAAAAGGTTTAAGTAAAAATTCCGCAAATAAACAGATTATTTTTATATATAAAAAACTAAAGGATTGTTATTTATTCTTAAATGTATTCAAAAGGTATTTTGAATGGAATTCTCAGCTAGTAATATTAAAAACAACACTGGGTTAGGAGTCAAGAAATGTTTGCCCTAGTCTCAAGACTACACTAGATATATTGAGCAAGTCTCTTTATTTCTCTAGGTCTCCATTGTTTTTTATTTTATTTTATTTTTTTAAATTTAAACTGAAGTAGGAGACAGGGAAAATGCTTTCTGGCTCTATAATGAGCTGTCATTGTCATTTGATGTTTACCAAAAATTGAACTTCCTTGAATGCTCATGCATGTTTCACAAGCAAACTAAAATACTAATTTAATATATTTCCAACATACTATTAAAATATCTGTATTATATAATGTAGAGTGTGGATGGGCTGCAGTTTTGGCAATGCGTAGTTCTACATCATCAAAGCTGTGTAAACTGAAGTATTCTGAAAGATCGAAAGAGGGAAAAAAATATTTTTTTATCATCAACTCCAAAAGCTTGAAAAGTTTCTTGAAAATGTATTTTGTTTGCTTAAGTTCCATCATAAATTAATAAAACACTGAGTGTTTTATTATTTTATAAAATTTCTTATTAATAATTTTAATTTATAAATTATAATTGTATATATTTATGAGGTAAAATGTGATGTTTTGCTATATATGGATGAATATACAATGTGAAATGATTAAATCAAGCTAATTAACACATTCATCACCTCACATACCCATCTTTTCATAGTAAGACATTTGAAATTTACTCTCAGTAATTTTGAAATATACAATACATTATTATTAACTCTGGTCACCCTGCTGTGTTTCTCAAAAGCTTATTATTCCTTCTGTCTGACACTTTGTATCTTTTGACTAATATTTTTTTAAAATTTCTAATTGGCTTTCCATGAGTGGGAGACAGCAATATATAAAATTATTCAGAAAGAAAATGAAGGGCAGAAATATCCATCAAATGTTTAAGCGAGAGCCTTGACTTCCTCAAAATGGACTGACTGGTCCTGGATACAAGTCAGAGAGCTGACCTCTCAGGAAGCCAAATTCCAAAATGATTGCAAACAGTTGTTACAAATCTAGCTGCCTGTTGGTTTCCAGCATCCTGTCTGACACCTCCAGCTCCAAAGAGACTAAATAAGAATCTTCTAGAAAATCAACACTGGAATTGGAATCTTTTCATTGCATATATCTAAGAGGGTCTATCAGACAAGATTGAACCAAGTTCTAGTTCATATAATTAAACGAGTGTCATCTAATTTATTCTTGTCATAATTTTATTCCTATCTGAAGAAAACAATTTAGTTATATTATTTTTATATTACTTAGATAATTTTGTTTATATATTACTTAGTTTTGTTTATAAGGATGACTCACTCATTCAACAATATACATAATAATTAAATGGCTATGAATGTGGATTTATTAATAACACTATCACTATTGACAATAAAATGGTCATACCATCTGAGATACTTTGTCCTCATGAATAAATTAGTAGAATCTAATTTCTAGATCCTTCATAATGGTACTTTAAGGTAAAAAATAATAATGAAGTAGTCAATTTCAGCTCTTTAATCCTATGGAGAACTGTATGAATAACTGTTTGAAACTGCAGGGTAATCCTGTCATACTTGCAAACACATAGAGGCAACAAGACTATTTCTTCTCACACTTTTAATTAAAATGGTGCATGAGTAGACTTCCAGGGTAAGGATCAGAAATCTTTCTAATTTTCCTGTTTTAATGACCACCACTTTTAAAGCTACGCTGGAATTCACTTTCACATATATCTAACTTACAGAAATTTTTGAAAAGCCTAAATATCTATGATAGATTCAATGTTTTCTTCCCTAAATATAGAAACTGTCCAATCTTTGCTGAAACATGTATTATTCCATTCATTTCCCTGAATGTACGTCAATGTTACATCCTATTTTGATGACTGAATTGGAAATTACCTAAATAATGTAAATAAACATAATAATCATTGTTAAATAAATACTGTGGATATAATAAGTATCTAAATATTTCCATAGTGGATGATAAAAATAAGATAAATATGAAGGTATCTAGCAACAGGAAATGGTAACTGCTATAGCGAGGGGAAGGACATGCCCAAGCAAAAGACGATGAGATTCAGTTATTCATAAGCACAATGCACCAATGAAAGCAATTATGCTGACTGGAGTCTCCAGTAGCCATCAGTTTTTATCCTCTATCTTAAAAAGGAACAATTGCTTCCTAGTAAAAACAAAGTTGGCAATGGTCAAATAAGTGATACTAACTTATCTGAACAAAAAAGTCTCAATCAGAAGTATCATCCAAAAAGTGTAAGAAAACTGGGTCACACTTTTATTTTATATTCAGCAATACACAGGAGAGGAAGCCAAGGTCAAATGATCCTACTCATGCATGCTGATCTTCTTTGCAGGGTTCTTCTTAAAAAGAAGAAAAGTACATGAAACTAATGACGCTGAAAGCCACAGCTTAGTATCTCCCTTAAAATTACCCATTTAAAAGTCATTACTTTGATCCCACCTCAAAAAATTGCCATCTAATTATCACATGGTTTTTCTGGTATCTCTGTCTAGAACAGGGTTTCTCGAACTCTACACTCCTGACATTTCTGGTTGTGTTAAGTGTAGGATGCACATTTCTGACCTCTACTCAGTAGATTCCCACAGCAAACCCCTCACATCCATTCAGGACAATCAAAAACGTCTGCTGGGAGTAAAATCACCCCCAATGGAGAAACACTGGTCTAGAGAAAGAAAGAAACAATACTGTCAAAACACAACACTGATATGTACAGTTCCGGTGGCTTCACTGATTAATCAGTATTAGTTACACTACTGATGTCTATCACTACTGGGATTCCAACAGATACTGAGTAGACCAAATCTTACTAATAATTAACAAATTCTCCATTACTATTGGCCATTATGTGAGGCCACATGGCCAATCAAATTTTCTGATAATATTTCCTCATCTCAAATTTTATGAGGTAAAATTTTTGATGCCTTTGTTAAGCAATTCTTTCTCTGTGCTACTGTGTTTGTTTTTTTTGTTATTGTTTTAATAAGGCACCTATTTTCTCAAACACAAATCGAATAATAAATTCCTTGATTTCACAGTGGTACACAGTTGCATCTATCACCTCCATACACCCAGCAGCACAACAAATAAAACAACCAAGAAACAAAATCAAAAACATTAGGATGACATCCAAGCCAGCTGATGCTGTCTGTATGCATTATAAATCAATGAATCTTCCTTGGTTCTTCCCAAACCTACTGTTTTGTAATGGCCTAGATATAAGTAAACGGTTAGACCAATGAATATGTAACTAACATTTTGCTTGGAATCATTCTGCTTCCATATATGAATTTCCTTCCTGTGTTATGGCTATTTTTAGTAGAATGTATTTAAATAGACTTACAGAGTTTCAAAGATTTCAGATGAGACTCTTACCTCTCAATTATTGCTTTTCATATTAATGCATAAGATATATATTTTAGGGGGCCACGCTCTGTGACCCACGCTTATAAACCCAGTGCTTTGTGAGGCCATCAGAGGAGGATCACTTGAGGATAGTAGTTCAAGATGAACCTGGGCAACATAGTGAGACCCTATCTCAAAAAAAAAAAAAAAAAATTAAAAAATTAGCCGAGCCTGGTGGCACACACCTGTGGTCCGAGCTACTCAGGAGGCTGAGGCAGGAGGTTCACCTGAGCCCAGGAGTTTAAAGGCTGCAGTAAGTTATGATTGCACCACTGCATTCCAGCCTGGGCAAGAGAGCAAGAGTTTGTGTCTTAAAAAAACAAAAAGTATACATATTTTTAAAATCTTAACTATACTTAAGTACATGGGACTTCGACTTATGTTTACAACCCCCTTATAATTTCAAAAAGTGATTTGATAAAACAATTTATGGCTGCCGGTATGTTCAGCCATGACCATGGTGATATTCAAATTATTGACTGTGGAAACAGTACAGCTAACAGTTAGGAAACATTTTCCTCATTTTGTTATTGTGGATGAGCTTTTGTTTGAAATAGTTCTGGCTTTAAGAGATAACATTTCCAAACACAAATTATAAAGAGCAGTTTTGAGGCTAAATCACTTACTTCCCATCCTCTAACTCAAAAGTTATATGCCCCTTAATTTCCTCCTTTCATTAGAAATCCACCTACCTTCAAACCAAAAGAATGCCTTAACACAATTATTTCATTTTTTAAAAAGTATTTTTTGTTTTGGCAACCATGTCCAATATTTATTTTAATCATAGAGTCTGCTACCCAAAAGTACACAGTAATCATATTTAAAATGTGTTTAAGCTGAAAAGTGACAATATGATGCTAAATTTACTTAATTTTAAAAATATATTTGTAGTCATATTTTAGCATAATATGTCTTACTATAGAACAGGCCATTCTCTTAGGACATTTTTATCAATAGTATATTTATTTTCTCAAATGACCTGTCATGCTTTCATTTCAAAGATTTTAATACTGATCTGATCCAATTAATTATTATTATAATTAAAATATTGATAATTGCTCACAGAAAAACCAGCAATACTTGTTTCAATAAAATATATTTTTCAACAGAGTTTCCTGGAAGAGAAATTAAATCCAGGTTTTAGCCTAATGTTAGTCTTAAAAACATACGTGTATTAAATAATGCCATCTTGAAGTTAGGAGAAAATGATTAAACAAGTTCCTTTGAAATCATCTGGAATTATGGGAATTCCTATTTCGGTTCTCAGTTTTGGGTAACTGGTTGCAAACTGATGCCACCTTCCACTCCCCTAACTCCTCCCCCCACATTAAATTTAGATACCGCTAGGACTTATAAATTGCTTAATTATCTGTTCTGTGACATAAACGTCCTTAGGGAGCCTAAGAATCTTAGAAGATAAGTAAATTAGAATATTTACTAAATATGACCCTGTGGTAATTAAGAGTCATGGCAAACACAGAGGAGAATAGAAAGAGACCTCAAAAAGATTTAAAAAGATATAACACAAAAGCACAAAGATAAAACAGCATTAATTAGCACATGGAGAAAACCACGATGATATGAGATGGTGATGGTGTGTAGTACCAACAAAAGAATTGAGATAATGGAATAAGAATCTAAAAGTTTTGTTTGTTTTGGTTTCTTTTTTGATGTATCATGGAAAATAAAAAAGTAATGAATAAATAATGGAAAACAAAAACGTAATTAGTGATGGGGGAAAACCTCACTGACTTGCATGAATGAGTATTTAATAAGGCACAGTCACATAATAGAATAATTCATATACTGAGTATATCTAACCTGAATGCTTGGCTACTGAGGGCCTAGAATCTCCATAACATTATGTTACTTTATGAAAAAAAAAAAAAAGCAAAAATAAAACTGCATTCCATTTTTGTTCCCTAAACTAATTTTATTAAAAATCCATTCATTCTGACTTTAATCTGTATATTATTATCATACCTTCTCATCATTATCGATTCTGGAATTCTGTCTCCTTTCCTATCTTCTTACTAATGGCTAATTTTCCACTATTGACAGTATTTCTCAATGATTCTCTAGGTTTTTTCTAGTATCCCTCAGGACCGTCCACTGAACAAATAGTAAATACTGCTCTATACTGTTTATTAAAATTTTCCATAAAGGTTAGTATTATCTCCCAAAGGAAATCCACATTCTTGGACAGTAGGCAATCTGCTGTACATATCCTTGACATCCCATGAGTACCATAAAGAGTTGCACACCAAGTAGCTATTCTTTGATTCCCTGTAAATTCGTTTAAAAACAAAAATGTCATTATTTTTCTTCTGACTGATGACCTCATTATTAATGTACATTAGTTGGCTGGTTAAATTTAGCCCAATGATATATAATCACTTAATGATTGTAATGACCTTTTCTCCTTAAAATGTAAAAATACTAAACAGAATATTTTTAGTCCATTTCTTCCATAGGGCCATTCCATAATAAAAATGGAGATTAAATGTTTATTTTAAGTGTACAAGTATGAATACACTTTTAAAAGTAGCCAACGATTTTGCTTATCTTTTTATTTTGTGGAGGTTTACTGAGAGCTTGTAATATATTTTGTCTGTATTTTATGAATTCATCTAATTGGCAATCTGTTGAAACTTTAATTACAATAAAATAGTAAGTAAATAACTGTGTACTATTTTTCATTGGTGTTGAGTAGCTAGATTTTCAACATTTGCAATAGTAATTCATTATCACTTACCAAACAGGTAATTATAGCTAAGTCTCCTAACCTTAGGGTACTAGATTTTTCAGAAAGACAAAGTGTGTATTAAGACCAATATAGATACACACAGTAATTTAAACCATGTTGGCGAAACAGTGATACAAAATAAGTGAAATGGTACTGACAGAATCCTAAATTCTAAAAGTAAAACACATCAACCTCAGCTGAAGACCAGCTTTGGAAAGCCTTTCCATCTGATCCAGAAAACAACAGAACTAGAAAGAAGTCAGAAAGAATGAAAAGTAAAGAAGAAAGGAAAGTTAACAATAAATAAGGCTAGACTAGCCATTTCTTAACCTTGGCATTTGTATGACTAATGTTATATATAAAATATTGGGAAAATTATCCTTTCTAAGCAATTACTATTCATGGAAATATTTCTCCAATTACTAACAAAAGTAAACGGGGAGAAAATGAAGCAGACAGTCACGGGATATTTTTGATCAATAGATTTACTGATTCTCACGCTATTCCAGCCCCAATTTTCACCTGAAATGCTTTACAAATGCTGGAGCTGAAGAATAGAGACTTATGTACATCTAGAGAGCTTTCCAAACAGTACTGAAACACATAAAGTAATTAATTATTCATTACTTACAAAAGTTGTGTTTTCCAATAATAATGTGGTAGCATTTGTTTCTATATTCAGTTTAATGACATGTCCATTCTCGCTTTTATACACCACATCTGTATCTGCAACAACAAAGACATTCACAATTGACAAATACATTGACTAGGTAATATAGTAACTGTAGGGGAGAAAACGTGCAAAATAAACAGACACATTAGAATAATCATTTTTAGCCTTCAATAACACAAGCAGATTTCTGTACTTGGGATTCATTCTTTTGAAAGATCAGGAAGCCCGCCTAACACATGGTCTATTGTACAATGAACAAGGGGTTAGTATGAGGTTCACTCAGGTTCATAGTTTAACAAATGAAAATTAATTAAAATATGGGCAATTTGCCGCACATTCTACAGTGAGAAAAAAAATGGGCCATTACTGATGATGATCCAGTATGTTAACTTAAAAGTGCTGCCAGTTGACTGTAACTCTCTACAGTTCTAAGTCACCTCAGATTGAATCATTCTCATGCAGACCTATTTATGGATCTGGTTCTTCTACCACCACTGAATTCCTATCCAGTCTCTTGAATTCTCTTTTGGGTTGTGAATTTGTTCTGTGGTATTTTATCTGGCTTTCACAATTGCAGCTCAAAATCTCTGAGGCCACTACTATATCAATGAATCAACTTTTTCAATTCTAGAAGAATTATGTCTTCATTTTAAATAACTGCATTTCTTTCAGATAAGTTTTTTTACATATTTTTGAGGTAAGTTTAGCCATGTTTGTTAGAAAATTAAAACATCTTAACAATATCTCTGTCTGAAATTACGAACTTGAGGGAAAACTGACAGGATATAAGGATACTCTGGAGATAAATACATATATGTAATTATATATAATTACATATATATATAAAATTAGGTAAAAGAAGATAGCCACATTAAAGTATTTTTGAGTATGTTCTCTTTTTAAATGATAATCTTTGTACCCAGTTTTACCCAATTCTAGCCTTTCATGGTGTTGCATACACATCCCTAATCTCCTGCTCATTCTTGGAAGAAAGGTGATATTAATGGAGATTAGATTCATGACTCACAGTAAATGAATGTGTATAAATTACAATATCTCAGAAATTGAATGTCTTCACTTGCAAACTTATAAAACAAGTACTAAATGATGAGTTACAAAGATTCTCAGCAAAAACACACAAAAAAGTGTCTGACATTTTGGCTGAATGAGATTTTCTGAGTCCTTCTCTCATTATTTAAATATTATTAATAGTTACATCTACAATTTATATGACAAGAAGCAAGCAATACTAGCAAAACTGAAGTTTGTTTTCTTCAGTGTCTAATTCAAAAGACATAGTCCAATATGACTCTCCTATTAGAGCTAAGAATAACACAGAGGGCCAGTAGTTCTTAACCTTAATCACATGGGAACAGTGACATGTTGGAACTGTGGCCTGGGAAACAGAGAAAGACAAATGGCCTTTTTAGGAAGGAGGAAAGTAAGGAGATAAAGAATGGATTTCCCAGTTACTCCCTGAGGCTGGCTGTACGGACTGATAGTTCTATATGATCTTTAAATTAAGGCCTTTATCACCTTCTGAACTTCTGTTATCAGTTAAAAAGGAGTTGAGTTCTTTTTTTTAATCCTTAACTTTACCTGTTTTCCTTTCTATTGATGCAGAACAAATAACAGATTTACATAAACTATAAATATTTATTTTGATTTATATTATTTTCCTGTCTTCCCTTTCCTTCTCATCCATATTTATGATCATGTCTCAACAGCAACACCAATCATCTGTAATGCTCATTTGGTCTTGCCAGTTGATTTGATTTCCTGTCCTCCTGCTCACAATTAATGCTTGTCAAATCAATAGTCCAACCTCAACTTTGAGTTCTAACATCTATTCCCTCTTTGAATTTTTAAAAATATTCTCATCTCTGGCCCACTTCTTGATTGTGATGAACATATCATCGTGGATTAGCAGAAGCCAAATAGCATGCCCTAACAAAATTATCCTTACAATATTTTCTCAACAAATTAAGAGAAAAATTTCCATTTTCCATTGCATCATGGAGATAAATACAGCAAAACAAAACAAAACACTCGACAAGTAGTTTTTCTCCCAAGAGGCAGGCAAAAACATCTTTGCAAAGATTGTGATAATGAAAGAAATCTAACATGGCTGACTCCATCTTGCTTTTAGGCTCATAGGCTGGCTGTCTTCACTCATTCTTGGGCATTGACCAAGCTAACTATGGATGAAATTTAGTTTATAGTTTAACCTTGAAACAAGAATCATAATAGTCACTCCCTAAACCTCATCCCCTCCTTGTTCAGGGATTGAAACCACCCTTGTAATGCTAATGAAAGGAAACAAAACTGAAATTATGAAAGAGGTCTGAATTCTGCTAAAATGTAGCTGTAGTTTTTGTAATCCCTTACTGCTCAAAAGTTATGTGGCCAGAGTTTACAAGATTTGTGACTCCCTCATATATAGATAATATAGATAATATTACTGTTGTAGAACCTCAGGTTGGTCTTTTGAGATGATTTTCAGACTGGCCTCACCTGGACTCATGACTCAACAGTCCTGGGACCTCCCATCCAGAGGTAGACTCCGTGCACAGTTTTCCACACTTTTATAATTGCATCTCCCTCAACCAATCAGCAGCATCCATTCCCTAGTCCCATGCCCACCAAACTTTCCTTTGAAAACCCCTAACCTCCAAGACTTCAGGGAAACTCATTGAGTAATAACTCCAGTTCTCCCACATGGCAAATCTCATGTTACTGAAACTCTTCTTTACTGAAATAACAAGGTCTCAGTGAACTGGTTTTTGCAGTGGACAGGAACAAATCACTGGGTGATTACACAAGCACACTGGAGAATTTTAAACTGAGATGAGGTCTGTGGCATCAGAGAGAAAGAAAAGTCACAGAGCATTTTTAATATGAATAGTGATTCCTGGTCAAGAGAAGAGAAGAAGAAATATGTGACCCCACAGTTCCTCATAGTGAAAGAAAATCTTTAATGAGTGATAGTTTGTTATTAGGGGTGGTCGAAATAAAATTAATCATTATTTCCCTTAGAATGAAAGTAGAAGTGAAGCTTTTTTGAAAAGATAAAGACTACACTTAATATCAATTTATTTAAAGTCAATTTTCTTGGATAATTGTTTGGCCTTGAGAAAAATCTACAGAGAATTAAGATTTGTAAATACCTTTAGATGTACATTCCTGCAAATTTTACTGTTAGGCCTGCAATGCTGCATTAATAGAAAATTTTAAAAATTCACATGTAATTCTCTAGCTTAATAACTAATAAGGATTTTTGCATGAATTATTTTAAAAGCAACTAATATCTGGCCTTATTAATTTTATTGGGATTTTTTTTGTTCTTTATAATCTGGTCTTCTGGATTTCATATTTATTCTACTTTACAGTTTGATTTATAATCACTAGTGAAACCCCCAGTTTTGAAACTCCTGTTACTAAGATTAATAGTTATCTACTAGATTAATAGTGATCCTTCATTCTGAAACTACATTTCTAAACGATGTACTATATATTTTGTTTAACATTAAGTAATAAAATATGAATGAATCAGATCAATGACTTAAGTGCATTAACATGGGAAGATTAAGGTAGGTGTACTTGAAGTATTCTTAAAACATGACATTATGCATATCTACAAGGTACTTTGATTAAATAATATTTTCTCCTTTTTAGCTCTTTGACAGTTAAGAGCCAATTATTCTCAACACCATTCAACTCAGTCAGTTTTTTTTTTTTTTTTAATGAAAATGTATGGCAGAATAGAATCACTATCTGGCCTATGTACCCTGAGATCCAAGAACATATTTTCAGTCTGCAGTATCCCTAACTATCATACTGTCCTTTCTATTCAATTCTTTCTTCCACAATTTGGCATACAAAAAGAAAAATATAATATCCTAATTTAAAATCTTTCAGGTAAATGGAACGTTATATTTTATACCCCTTCCACACAAAGCAGATAATATAGCATTTGCCATTGTTAATTTAGTTCTCAATGTGGTATTGAAATTAAGAACTAAGACTTCTGCATCCACCTTGTCTATCAGGACCAAGAACAAAGGCAGCCTACATTCACATCATTTTACTATTTGTTCCAGGAAGTTCTTGTTCATGAACTTAACGGTGTAAATCAGAACAAAAAAAATTTTTTTTTTTTCAGAAAATAGCTGAAAATTAGTTTCTAGAAACATTAAACTCCTAAAACTGGGTAAATTGCTCAATTACCAAAGAACTCACTTCAAGATTCCTGCCTTTCTGTGTCTACCAATCCTAAACTATTACATCTTGAAGTGCGCCAGCCAAACCAGATCCTTACATTGAAAGCTCAGTCTTATCTACTCAAAACCAGATTTCCAGCCCTATTCATATCTCTCCCTAAACTTCTTCTGGACACTCCGACTCATTTAAGATGTTGTCTTTTCTGACTATTATAGGTAATAAACTCAGCTTTGCTTAACAGGTTACGCTGTGGGTCTTCTGAGAAGTTGAAAACTGACAAAATTCATTTTCCATGTGTATCAGTATAAAATCCCCATATTGGTAGTTGGTCTTGCTAACGGCTGATGTATGTATGCTTTTAATTTTGATGTGATAACCTACTTTCAGTATTTCACAATTAAATCAATCAATAAACATATCATCTATCTCTACATAGGGAAAGAGTTTTCAAAAAGTAGAAAAAACCTTGGCAAATCAGTTCTCTGAGAAATTTTAATCCAAACATAATTGTCATGGAAAACTGTTTTGATATATCCACAATTAAAATTCTGTAGCAGTCCATGTTTTAAAAGAAACTATACTCAGTAAAAAAGCTGAGCAATTAAAAATATAACGTGGAAAAAAATGAAATGACTATCACAGGAAATGTTCAAATAAATCTAGAAAGGGTTTGTTAACTAACAAGTTAAGATTTTATTCTTTAATTAACTGTATCAATAGTAAATCTAGAATATTTAGATATTCATAATTAAAACACAGTAGGCTCCTCATTCAACTCTCCTAAAACACTGCTCTCAACAATGTTAAACTTTCCTCACATTTTGAAGAGCCCTAGGATCCATATATTTAGCTGAGAAAACTGAGGTCATTAGAAATAGCTTCAATATCCTTTATTTCTACTTTGAGATCTCATTCCATGTACACTCTTTGTTTCCCAAGACTTTTGGGAAGAGATGAACTTTCTCCTTCACAAAGAGAAGCTCTGTTTTATAAACAAGTCAATGCACTCTAAAGTTCTTAAATATCTTTGATTTCTGCTTTAAAAAAAAAAAAAAAAAAAAAAAAAAGTATGACCAGGCACGATGGCTCATGCCTGTAATCCCAGCATTTTGGGAGGTCGAGGGAGATGGATCACAAGGTCAGCAGAACGAGATAAGCCTGGCCCACAAGGTGAAACCCCGTCTCTACTAAAAATACAAAAATTAGCCGTGGTGGCATGCAGCTGTAATCCCAGCTACTCAGGAGGCTGAGGCAGGAGAATCGCTTGAACCTGGGAGGCAGAGGTTGCAGTGAGCCAAGATTGCACCACTGTACCTCACTCTGGCAACAGAGTGAGACTCTGTCTCCAAAAAAAAGAAAAGAAAAGAAAAGAAAAGAAAAAAAGTACATTAAGTCTAGTATTTTTCTCTGTTCCTAGTTTTTTTCCCTTTCACACTAGGCCTCACTAAACCTTTTGCCTGAGGGGTTTCCGTAACAGCCACATTCTCCATATTCTCTGTAACAGCCATACATGCTATTCTGCTATTCTCTATATCTTCTGCAGTGCAGCTGCAGTTCTTGCTCTCCTGAAATTTCAGACTTCCAACATCATCACTGACCTGCAATAACCAAGTCCAATATGCTCTTCCCCTACGCTTAATCTCCACCTAACTCAACTTCATAGTGTGTAACAATGATGATGAACAGTAGGATTTTGTAATGCTCTTCTCTTGACTTTGAACCACTACCTTGCCCTGGTATTTGTTCTTCAAATTTTCCTTTCAATTGCTACCTTAACAAAGGCATCCTTCCAAACTCAGCTGTAGGCCTTTTTTTTTTTTTCCCCAACAGCTCTTCAGTGACTATTTTACTACTTACACTTTCCTATATTGATTCTTAAACATTCAACTAAAGTCCTCATCTTTCTCATATGCCAGTTCTACATTTCCAACTCTATACTAGATCACGTATCTTGTAGACATATAAGACTCAGTACTAAAATTAAACTTTTTATAGTTTTGGCTCTACTAGCCCTCCAAATTCTATTTACATACATACCATCCTGTTAGTTATACCTTTCCTGTATCTTTATCTCCTATATTAATATTATTCTTTATGACCACTCACCCAGACTATTATTAGTTTTCTAAGAGTTTTCTATGCCTCTAGGTATTACCATTACACAGCCCAATCAATTAGACACAATACTTCCCATTACCTCAAACACTCTACAAAGACCTGTGGCTTCCTAATCATAAAATATAAAATTTAACATATATTTATATATTTATTATCTACCAACAGTCTATAAAATAGACTAGATGATCTGTTGCTTACAGTTCTCCGCATATGTAAAACTTCACTCCCACTCAGATTTTCTTACAATGCCCACAATAAATACACCAGATCTTGTTCAAACTTTTAATTTTTTTCAAAGCATTGTTAAATTCCCAACACCTTTAAAGTATTCACCTAATATCTCTCTCTTCGGAACTCCTAAGCCATTTAATATTTAATCATATAATTCCTTTCGATCTTTTTTACTGAGTTTTTAAAATTCCATTTTGATGTGTTTGTTTTGGGTTTTCAATTACTTTATAAACTCAAGAAGGGACCTATTTCTTGTTCCTTTGAGTATTGAAACCATCTACATCAACATATCTTACTGTTTACATTAACACAATTTGCTATTCAACTGTCTGCATTGATATGACTTTAATATTTCAGGAAATTCTTGCCAGGAAGCTGAAGTTGCAAATAACCATCTTTTTCCAAGAACTTTCCAAAAATCCATTTACTTGAAAAATAGACTGCCCCATCTAAGGCTCACTAAATATATCTTTCTCAGAACAACATGCAGCACAAACAAATGACTGCTTCCTATTTAAGAGCTTCTCCAAAGCACTCACATCCCTCAATTCAACTATCCTAAACTCTTAATCACAAATTATGCCCAACTCTAATCAAGACCACATATTGAAACACCTGTCAAACTACATACCCCCAAAACTTTATAAGCATCTCTTCTTTGCTTTTCTCTTTCCATATGCTGCTCACTTTCTGTGACAATAGTGATCTTTTTTACCAAACTAAACAATTAAGTCAGTCATGCTTTATCTTTAATAGGTTATTTCGGTGGAATTTTTGGTGAGCCACCATTCAGTCGTTTGCAGCTTTTACAATATTTACTATAGCCCCATCCAGTAGAATGATCACAGCAAATATTTTTGTTTCCTCTAAGTTTTTGACTACATTTATCAAATATATATATGCACTTATTTACTTATTTATTGCTGTTGTGACGTTATTTAGAAATACATTTAGCACTCCTGACGAAGATATCTGCCTTGACTAAAATTTATTCAACCTCCTCCATCCACTTCACAACCAGTCCTTGACCTTGGCCGGCCTTTAACAAGAATCCTGCTGGGTCAGTTTAGTGAGAATCCTCCTGCCCTTGACACTTGATCAAATTCCTCTACCCCCACCCTTGAAATTTAAGTCTACGGCTTGCCTTTAGCAAAAATTGTGTTAATCCAGTTGACAGAGCAGGAGCACTGCCATCTTGGACATGCCCTTCATTCTAAAGTTCAACTTAATAAAAGCTGCCTAAATCCAAAGGGCATCAGCCTAATGGCTAAGGTCAGCATGACCATAAACCACCAATAACATCTTCAACCAGAAACATTCCAAACTCCTCCCCGACCACAGACATGCTAGTCCCTAGATAACCCCCACCTGCTGGGAAGATGCCAGCCCCGAGATAACCCCTCTCCAGGCTGAAAAGATGTCTGCCCTAAGATAACCTCCTCTCCTCCCAGAGACATTCCAATCTGCCATCAAATTATCCACACACATAAACATTTCAAGCTTCTGATAAGCCCCTCACCGTAAAACCAATATATACTCATAGTCTGTAAGAGAAAGGGCTCCTGACCAGTTTGGCCAGGAGTGTCTCTCAGGTTTTAACTAAAGAAAACCTCTTTAACTGTCAGCTGTGTTTCGCATTTCTTTCCTCTTTCTTTAACTCTTATACCAGTTTAACAGGACTCCCCCTGCCCTGGATACCTCCTGTTAGTAGTTTTCCATGTATTGACTGCTTTATTCTGCTCATTGGCTCTAAGTACCTCTAGCAGTATTTGCTGTGGTTGCAGTTAAGTCTCTTTTCTACATTGAAATAGCTCTTTTGTTTGGTTTGGTATGGGGTTTTTTGGGTTTTTTTTGTTTTTTTTTTGTTTTTTTTTTCCTTGACACAGAGTTTCACTCTGTTGCCCAGGCTGTAGGCTGGAGTGCAGTGGTGGGATCTCGGCTCACTGCAACCGCGACCTCCCAGGTTCAAGCGACCCTGTTGCCTCAGCCTCTGGAATAGCTGAGACTACAGGTGTGAGTCACCACACGTAGCTAGTTTTTGTATTTCTAGTAGAGATGGGGTTTCACCATGTTGGCCAGGCTGGTCTCAAACTCCTGACATCAAATGATCCACCATCTTGGCCTCCCAAACTGCTGGGAATACAAGCCTGAGCCACCACGCCCAGCCCTATTGCAATCGCTTTGAATAAGGTCTTCCTTAGCGTTTTAGTAAGTGTCAGAATATTTTTTAATACTATCTTGCAAATCTCAACTTTCATAACCTACTTTCATAATATTACAGCATATTTAAATAATTTTAATACATTTACATATATATAAATTTAAATTTAGCATTGTTAACGGAAGAAATAAACTTTGAGAAACATTTTAAAGAGGTTTATTCTGAGCCAATATGAGTGACCATGGTCCAGGGAACATTCTCAAGAAGTACTGAGAAATATGCTCAAGGGAGTTGGGTTACAATTTGGTTTTATTCATTTTAGGGAGATAAGAATTGTAGGTAAAACCATTAATATGGTTTAGCTGTGTCCCCACCCAAATCTCATCTTGAACTGTAATTTCCATAATTCCCATGTGTCATGGGAGGGACCCTGTAGGAGGTAATTGAATCATGGAGGTAGTTTCCCCCATGCTGTTCTCCTGATAAGGAGTGAGTTCTCACAAGGTCTGATGGTTTTACAAACACCTGGCATTTCTCCTGCTGGCACTCATTCTCTCTCCTGCTGCCCTTTGAAGAACTACCTTCCGCCATGATTGTAAGTTTCCTGAGGCCTCCTTAGCCATGCAGAACTGTGAGTCAATTAAACCCCCTTCCTTTATAAATTACCCAATCTCAGGTATTTCTTCATAGCACCATGAGAACAGGCCAATAAAACCATAAATAAATACAGGGAAGGTTTACATGGGTTCAGTCTAAAGAGGTGGGATATCTTGAAGTGGGGAAGATTTATATGTCATCAATGGAGTCAAAGATTTTCTGATTGGTAATTGGTTGCAAGAGTTAAACTTTGTCTAAATATTTGAAGTCAGAAGAAACAAATGCTTGAATCAAGATTAAAGGGGGTTGTGAAGGTCAAGGCTTTGTTATGCAGATGAAGCCTCATAGCTAGCAGTCTTCAGAGAGAATAGATGGTAAATGTCTCTTTTCAGACATTAAAGTTGTCAGATTATCAGTTCATCTCCCCTAGATCTGGGAAAGGCTTGGGAAGGGAAGGTCTGGCTGCATTAATGGAGATTGTCTGCAGATCCAAATTTTCCCTACAAAAGATGGCTTTGTGGGGCCATTTCAAAATATATCAAAAAATATATTTGGGGGTAAAATATTTTTGTTTCCTTCAGGTTCTGCTATCTGTCCTGTGACACTATGCCAGAGTTAGGTTAGAAATTAAGCCAAATTGTACCAGGTTAATTAAAAAAAAAAAAAAAAAAGCACCAGTTTTACAAAATTTTGTGGTTTGTAGGATGTGACTTAACCTTTGCCTTGCATGACCTTTTGTCTTGTTTTTATTTAGCCACAAAGAGACTGTTTTGTTAGTCTCATGATCTCTATTTTAACCTGAATGCTGGTCAGTTGGCTTAAATTCCAAAAGGAAGGAGATATAATGAAAAGTGTTCAACATCCCTTCCCATCATGGCCAGGAATTCAGGTTTTCAGGTTTCTCTGGGGTCCCCTTGGTCAAGAGGGAGTCTGTTTGGTCTGTTGGGGGACTTAGGGTTTTATTTTTGGTTTACAGTATACTAGATCAGGGGTCCATAAACTACAGCATTGGGTCAGTCTGGCTTTTCAAGGCCTGTTTCTGTAAAGAACACAGCTACATCTATTTATTGTTCATGGCTGCTTATGCACTGCAACGGCAGAGTTGAGTAGTTGCAACAGAGAAAATACGGTCCACAAAGCCTAAAATATTTACCCTCTGGTTCTTTAAATAAAAAGTTTGCTGGAATCTATGTTAACCTATTAATTGTTTGCCTCATTCAAAGAACATATTTTTTACTTACTGTATTTATAAATGTTAATCACTGATCATTGCAATGTAACTAAAAGACAGTTCTTCTGGATTTCCAAAAGAGCTATATACTCTAAAAGGTATTTTTTGTTGTTGTTGTTGTTTGTTTGTTTTACAACATGGCATGAGAAATACATATTTTTAAAAACATGAATCAAATCCCTGGTAAATAAGATAAAGTTAGATATCCAAAATAAAAGCATTTACCTAAAAAGTAACCAGAATAAATGTCATTTTTATTTAAAAGTCATCATAATTGCAAGTAACCATTATTAATACATGTGGAAGTGCCAATCCTATGAATGCTACTTCCTGTGATAAAGAGCCTTTTTCAGGCTAGATAATGGAGCAGTTGATAGCCACTCAACTAAATGATGTTTTTCTGATTTGTAGCTAAAATGTGAATAGCAGCAATTTTCACACGATCATTTCATTCTTTGGATTATTTGCAAAAAGATCGCATAAGAGGAAAATAAAATCTCTCTCTAGAATTTTAAATATCTTTTCCCACCAGAAGGGTTGTTTGCATAATAGTAGCATAACCACCAGCTTTAACTGATTCTTAACTTTCTTCAGTTAAAACTCTTACCAAAAGTTTCTTGACTTCATACTCATACACTCAACAATCTTGTTGAATGGTCCCGTCTATTTAAATCATCAGGCAAAGGAAAGATGTAAGCAGATTCATGCTTCTCTTCCACTTGAGCAGCTCATATAAAGTAAATATAAGATTGGTGTGTTTATATGATCCCAAAGATCTAGAAGTCTACACTGCAGTGATACATGCAGAAAACAGAGCTTATTTTAAAGTAACATCTAAACTGCAAAACAAGGAGGAAAAAAGAGGCTAGGCAAATATTTCAGTCACTTCCATCTCCTTCTATTTAGTTTGTGTCAGCTACTATATTGTCACCATTTTTCTCCTCATTCTGAAAAGATTAAACCGAGCTGATTTTAGTCTTTCATTGTGCTTTAGGAGAAAGGGAGGTCACCAGCAATCCTATGCAAGATGATAATTTTTGTATTTTGGGGTTCCACTTCAGTAATACACTTCACTATAACACCTCATTGCCCTGTAATGGTTTGACTGCTGCTATGAATAATAAACTCTTTTTGTCTCTGACCCAAATGCCTCATTTTTATATAGTCGCACATACTTTGGCAGGCTAACTTGTTAATTTGCAAGTAGGGTGAAGTCTTAGACCCTTCACAGTTATTCACTTAAAAGATATCCTCCCTCCACTCCAAACATCTCCCTGCTTTCTCTTAAGATTTTAATTTTAATTTCCATGCCACTAGTAAAATGACCTCAAATTGCATAGTTATGTTTCATTAACTTAGTCATAAATCAAATAATCCTTCATCAGACTTGTAAATTAGAAACTCAAAATGAACTCTACTTACCTAATTTGTGCTTCGATCCTGCAACATTGACTGTCATTCAAAACTCTGAAGTCCTATATTTAAATATCTATCAGCATAGCCTAACTATCCATCACTTAGCTATTTTATTATCTTGCTCAAATCTTTCACGGTCAGTCCAGGAACTTTAGTTAATTTCCATTGACTATTGATATTGTCCAATTGACAAACATGTTTACTCTCCAACATCTTTGATAAAGCTGTGTCTTTCTTTACAAGATTCAATGTCTTCCCATTAGTATTTCAGTTGAATGGATAGATGGATATGTTACTAGTGCCAGTAAAACTTAAGCAAGTTTTTTCACCCTTATGAAAATATTTCCCTAGTCATGGTTAATATCAGCATAGAAAAGATGATAGAAGAAAAAGACATATGGGTCAAAGACAATAATTTTTTTACATTTTCTTATTTTAAAGTAATGTATATTCACTGTGGAAAATTTGTGTAATGCAAACATGTCAAGGGAAACTGACAATTTTAATGTGTTCTCTTATGAAACACAGTTGCAATCATTTATATATCAACATTTAGATCAGACTTTATTCCTTAAAATTATAGATTAGACAATATACTCTGTCACTAAAATTTCACCACCGGCTATTTCAAAAGCTTAACACTCTCAATTGACATTATAGAAAGAAAAATAAATTGAAATATCATAACTGAAATATATAATACATGCTACAGTTCTGAACATAATTGCATAGAGTAGTATTGAAGAATTTTGTTGTCTGGAAAACTAATTCATACATCTAAACAACAGATGCTGTGACTCTTCAAATGCATAATGGCATACCTTTATCAATTTCTGCATATTTCAATTAAATCTCTAGAGAGAAGAATTGATCACTGTAATCCAAGTATATAATTAAACCATAAAGTAAGACTTAATTAAATAGAAAATTGATTTAGTTGAATAAATTGGTAGTATTGCATTCATTTAAACAGAAACAACACTGAAAGAAGTGACAGAAGGAATAATTAAAATTCACATGCTTAACAACATGAATGAAGGGCAGGAATATAAAATATATGAAAATACTTACAAATAAATAGTTATAGGATGGTTACTAATATCAAATCACTAGCTAGTTCTAAGACAATAGCAAGTGGAAATGAGGCAAAAACTTTGGCCAATAGGTTGTCGTTTTTCTTTGGATAAAATAACTTCTCAAGCATATGTAGGCTTTAAGATTTTTTTTTTTTTTTGAACAGTGTTAAAGTTCATGAGAAAAATTCAGATGATTAAGAAAAAATGCTGATGAGCCTAAAATTGTACAATGGACTTAATCATACTTGTTCTTATGCCTAGGATGTAACTTACCTAACTGTAAACAGCTATTATACAAGTTAGTATCTGTTTGTTTGTTTGTTTGTTTGTTTGTTTTTGAGATGGAGTCTTGCTCTGTTGCCCAGGCTGGAGTACAGTGGTGCAATATCAGCTCACTGCAACTTCTGCCTCCTGGGTTCAAGCGATTCTCCTGCCTCAGCCTCCCCAGTAGCTGGGACTACAGGAACATGCCACGATATACAAGTTAATGTTTTCAGAAGAAGGATGATCACCTAAGAATTGATAGATAAGTCATTGTTACCATTTTCTACTTTAGGGAGGAGGTGGGAGAAAAGTAAAGACTATTTACTTCTTTTGGAAGTATCAGAAACTCCCGCCTGAATGAGATTACCTCCCAAACTGGTTGACTGCATGTAGGGCTTCATGCAGACATGCACGACTTGATACAGATACTTCAGTGTTGTCATCAGGGGCATGAATAATATCTTACCATAGTTTTCTTTCAGATGGCTCCATTCCGACAAGCTTTCTCTTCATGGTCAAAAAATGACTATAGCATATGGAATCCCTACAGCCTCTCACTTTAAAGACAACATAAAAAAGCAAGACAATATTTTCCAGCGTTCTCAGTAGGAGGTCCCTTGCTTTCATTGGTCGTAGACCGCCCAGGTACTCATTCTTGTGCTGTACGTTAGTGGTATGCAACGTGCTAACTAGGCACAGACCTAAATCACATGCCCATTACTGCCAAGCATTGATTGGGTGTTGGTTTTTAAGAAAGAATTTATTTTCTGGATGACAGAAAATGATCAAAGTTAGCTAAGTGACACAGAAAACAGATCTATTACACAATGAGTGTGCATTGATAATTATTATGTTTACTTATGGAGGGTATTATTTGTTAAAAAAAAAAAAAAAAAAGGAAAGGGCTCTCCAAACTCACCATAAGTTTGCATTTCATAAAGCAGGTAAGTACAGGAAAATTGATTATATATGTGCACATGTGTGCACATGTCTGTTTGTGTGTGTGTGTGTGAGGGGGCTACCGGTGGCAAAAAAAAAAAGTGGGTCTGTGATAGGAAATACATTTTTAGTAATTGTTAAAATTCTGAGTGGGGTTTGCTGTTTGTCTGGGGTCCTGTCATCTACACAAGTCATGTTTTCCCTGGAGAAAAATGATTTTGCCTGAAATCTCAAGATATTTGATGCCCATTGAGGAAGTTTGCCAGGAGAAATGTGTGCTTTTGCCAGGATGTGTAGTCAGAGATTTATTCTATTGAGAGGGGGAGAAACATGTTGGCAGCAAATCAGTCTGACACTGCTGAGAAGATATAGATATATGTCCTGGGAGAATCACAAATCTCCATTAAAGTTTCAAGTCTCCTTTTGAGTTGTTAAGAGTAATCAGATTGGCCAAGGAGCAGTCTGAATTTACAAGTAAGTCTGCCAGTAAGGATAAACTCTAAACCTACAATTTAACATCAATCAGTGTTAGAACATGAATGTGGAGAGTACATTTTTTAATTGCTGTGGTTTTCTTCAAACTAGTGACCCTACCTCACTTCTCATCATGATTAACCAAATTTTTCTTATCTAACGTCATGGGCAATTTGAAAGTCCACCGCTTCCATGAATTATGAATTCCTCCCAAACAATATTAGTTTTACACACACAGACACAAATGCACACACATACACACACAAATAGATAGATAGAGAGAGAGAGAGAGAGAGAGATATCAGGGAGTAAAAGAAGGAAGAAGGAGTATGTTTTAGAAATTTAGGGTGAAATTCTGACTCTTCTACATAACAGTATTTAATTTTGTAGCTGGTTACATTAGCTATCTGTAATTTACTTTTGTCATCTGAAATAATTTTTTAAAAACCTAAATGTCCAAAATAAGTTGTTTTAGTATCAAATACTATAATACATGTTAAAAATGAAGTATCTTGCACAGAGTATGTATCCAATAAAGTGATCTTGAGTATGATGATGATGGAGGTAATGTAACTGACTACAATGATTTAGTAGGCATTTTTTAATTCTCCACCCTACTTACCTTTCATCCTCTTATCAGATACTACCATTAACCATTAAAATGGCTGTGTACTCTTAGAAGAAAATATACAAATTTCCTTATTTACCTAATTACTAAGAATAAGACTGAGTATATATTTGGTATTTACGTATCTCATTGAATTAGTGTCTAAGTATTCCCATTTTGAGAATTTTGGAAATCACATATACACTTGATGAGACAACAAACCAAGAATAGAGTAAAATCCAAGAGGTTAATCATGCACACAATAATAAAAAGAAAAAATAAGAAGATATTAAGGTAGTAAGGCTATGACGAAAGGAAGCCATCCCAGTATCATGAAATGATGAATTGATGAAATGTGGTATATCCATATAATAATATTGATATTTACATATCAATAAGGATGAATGAAGGAATGATACATAGTACAAGAGGAATAAACCTTAAAAATATGAATGTAACTGAAAGAGGATATTAATAAAGAACTGCACATGGCATAATTCAATCTATAGGAAATGTTCAAATAGGAAAATCCATAGAAATAGATAGTAGATTAGCAATTGCTGAAGACTGGTGGGGAGGAGAATCAGAAATGATTGTGTACTAGATTTCCCTCTGGAGATGATGAACTCGTTTTGGAAATGAACAGCAGTGATGGTCAGACAATTCTATGAATATACTAAAAACCAATGAATTGTACACTTTAAAAGGGTGAATTTCATAGCAGTTTTTATCACAGGGAGGAAAAAATGGGTAACTATGTGAGATGGTGAATATGCTAATTTGTTCCCCCATAGTTACTGTTTTACTATGTATGCAGATATATATATATATATATATATAATCTTACAACATTATGATGTATACATTAAATAGACACAATAAAAATTATTTTTAAACAATAAGAGTGAATTTTACGGTATACAATTTTATATCAATAAACTTATTTTTTTAAAGGTACATGAAAAAATAGCGATGACCAAAAAGGAAACAACTGAGACGACAAAAGTTTAAAATACAAAACTTTAGATATATTTTGGCTGTAAAATCAAAACTACTGGTGGAATATAAAACAAAACAATGTGCCATTTTCCTGGTATTCATTTCAACTACTCAAAGTAAAATTTAACTTCTCACCAACTTTGAAACAAAAATGGTTTGTTCTTGTGTTATAGTTGCTACGTGTAATCCTTCTCCTTTAATTTGAATCTTCTCCTCCTTACCTCTAATACAGGGCTCTACAAGTAGTATATATATTCTGAATAAGTTGACAATATTAAATACATTAATCATATAAAGGTGATATGTTCACATAATAAAGTATTAAAAGGAATGAAATAATGATATATAGTACAAGATAGATGAACCTTGAAAATATTAATCTAACTGAAGGAAAACAGTCAAAAAGAGTTAATTATTTTGTCAGTTAATTTTATACACTGTTTCTACAAAGGACCCCTGAGAAAAAAGTTGACAAAGTAATTGGCTCCAAAATGTTTTGGAGAGCTGGACGGAACCAAGGAGGTCATCTTGTCCATTGACTTCATTTCATCCATGATGAAAAAGTCATCAAAAAAGCCTCACTGAACGCAGTGAAGAATCAGCAACGAAAACTCCTGAATTAGGATTCCAAGTCCAGCCTAGTTACTGCAATACTGGTTATCTCTTCATGAATGAATGATGCTTATACTGCTTCCTTAAGCTTACCCTCCCACCTGTGTGTTCTTGGCCTTTCTACTTAGCTTCAAGCTGTGAAGAATGTACTTTATGAAGCCAAGAGATTCATTGTTAAATCATAATTAATTCATAGTTGAGCAACTCTTTATTCATGACATAAAGGATCTTCCCTAATACTGTTCTATGATAGGTCCAGTTGACCCACAGTAGTATGTTGAAAGAGGCATATGAGTAATTGTGTTTCATCTCTTCTTGAATTACCAGAAGCAAATGTCAAATATGCAGGTGTTTAGATCCATATATTTTCATACTTTATCTTCTTAGACACAGTTTATGGCTCACATTTCTCATCTTACTAAAAATACCCTGGGTTTTCTTAATTTTGTCACTTCCTGCCATGCCTATAAATATAATTGTTCTAATACTTAGCATCATATTTAATCCAAGCCACCTGTTTGCACAGATGGCAGCTTGCTCACTTTTATGCAAGAGCTAAAGATCTGGACCTAAAGAAACACAAGAATTAAACTGTCGCTTTTCTTTGCTTCTCCAAGTTTAAAGTGGGTTAAAGAATCAGAGAGAACAGATGTCTCTCCTTAAGCATTTTATTTTGCCATTTTTTTTCTCACACAATTTTTTAGAAAACATGATAAAAGATTCCTTCTACTGAACATTATGTTTCTGCTTCAAAAAGATGGGCCTTCCTGTTCTTCCTAATATGACACTTATTGTACACATCATTAAGCAGATAAGAGCCACAATCTGCAGATCCTACCTCGCTTCACCTGCATTTTAACTCCATAACATTTGCTCTTGGGCACAGCTGGAAGCACAAATATGACAAAAGGATAGATAACTGTCTTCAAAGATACAGATATGATATGATATAGAAAATCACCATTTTTGTTCCTATCAAAGTGTTCTGATAGAACAAACAAGCAACAATATAATGAACACACTCTTCAATCTCAATAAACTACTTGTTACGTGTTTACCATGCCCCTAGGAAGTAGGAAGAAGGAGGGGAAAAGGCACCCATAACCTTATCAGTAAGAAAAAAATACAGTTATGCAGTACATTAAAAGAAACAGCCATTTGTTAACACCTACAATGGGAAGGACATTTTGTTAGACATTTATACTTGTCTCATTTAATTCTTGTATTTACATAAAGAAAATTCTTATATTTACATAAAGAAAATTGAACTCCAGGGAACTTAATTAACTGGACTAACATCATACAATTAAGAGAAAGGGGTAGCCAGAATTCCAATGGGAGACAGATTTTAAATACAATTTGGAAGGGAAATTTTAATAACTACCCCAAGGGATGGTGCTGCTTGGTCTCCACCCTCTTCTAGCACGTACCCTACCTGGTTATGGCCTGCAGCACCCAGAGGCTGTAGTTGAAGGGATAGATCCCAACATTCCTTGTAGTATCAAAATTAGGGGAAATAACTGAGGTCTGAACATGGCAAATTCAGGTATGTATGCATTCATGTCTCCCCTGCAGGGTGCATGCTACTGCTTGTTTCAGCCTTGTCAGTGTCAGATAACAAATGTGAGAAACCATGGTAGCAGCACAACAGCATGTGGCTAAAAGTGGAGCGAGTCTTCACTAGACTGTTGCAGACCCACCTTTGAACCTCAGCAAATATAGAGTGATGACTTCCTTTTTTTTTTTTTTTTTTTTTTTTTTTTGAGACGGAGTCTCGCTCTGTCGCCCAGGCTGGAGTGCAGTGGCGCAATCTTGGCTCACTGCAAGCTCCGCCTCCCGGGTTCACGCCATTCTCCTACCTCAGCCTCCCCAGTAGCTGGGACTACAGGCGCCCGCCACTGCGCCCGGCTAATTTTTTTATATTTTTTTAGTAGAGACGGGGTTTCACCATGGTCTCGATCTCCTGACCTTGTGATCCGCCCGCCTCGGCCTCCCAAAGTGCTGGGATTACAGGCGTGAGCCACCGCACCCGGCCTGAGTGATGACTTTCAAAGGGGCTAAAGAAGGTCATAAAGCTGGAGCAAATTTGATTAAGTCCTCCTGGTCTTAAGTGAGAGCACATATTATCATATCAAAAATGTGCGTATATATATGTATATATGTGTTTTTATTTAAACTGTGTTTTTTCCTCATTTTTTATTTCTAGTAAATTGCACACAATATAAAATTTATCATTTACCATCCTAACCATTTTAAGTTTTCAACTAAGCAGTGTTAAGTATATCCATACTGTTGGATAACCATTGTCACCACCTATCTTCAGAACCGCTTTCATCTTGCAAAACTGAAAATCTGTACACATTAAACAACAACCCTTCATTCCTTACTGCACTTCTTGGAAACCATTATTTTACTTTTTGTGTCTATGATTTTGACTACTCGAAGTACCTCATATAAATAAAGTCACACACAGTATTTGTCTGCTTGCAACTGGCTTAGTTCACTTAGCATGGATGAACCTTAGAAGGCTGTAGCATATGTCAGAATTTCCTTCCTTTCTAAGGATGAATAACATCCCATTGTATGTACATACCACATTTTGCTTATCTGACTCATCCATCAATGGACACCTAGGTTGCCTCCACCGTTTAGCTTTTATGAATAATACTGCTAGGAATAGGGGTACATAAAAATCTCTTTAAGACCCTGCCTTCAATTCATTTGGGTATTTATTCAGAAGAATAATTTCTAGATCATACAGAAATTCTGCATTTAATTTTGTGAAGAAGCATCATACTGTTTTCCACAGCAGCTACAATATTTCACATTCCCATCAACAGTGCACAAGACTTTCTCCACATCATCACCAAATATTATTTTCCATTTACTTTCTTTTTGATAGTATGAATCATAGTGAATGTGATGTGGTCTCAAATTGTGGTTTTAACTTGCATTTTCCTAATGATTAGTGACATTGAGCATCTTTTTCCATGATTATTGGATATTTGCATATCTTTTTGGAAAAATATTCATGTAACTCCTTTGTCTATTAATTATGCTGTTGTTTTGTTATTCTTGTTGAGTTGTAGGCATTTTCTATATGTTCTGGATATTAATCCCTTATCCATAGATATGATTTGCAAATATTTTTCCCAATCTATAGATTACCATATGGCTCTGTGGATGATGTCTTTTGATGTCATATCCAAGAAATGTTACTGCCAAAAACACTTAGGCTTTTGTCCTGCTGTCTTCTAAATGTTTTGTAGTTTAACATTTAACACTTATGCGATAGATTCACTTAGAACTAGTTTTTAAACATCATTTTAGGTAACAATCCCATTCCATTCTACTGCATGTAGATAAACAATTTTCCCAACAACATTTGTTGAAAATACTGTCTTTTCCCCATTGATGCTTCAACACCCTTGTTGAAAATAATTTAAACACATATTTGAGAATTTATTTCTGGGATCTCTGTTCTATTCCATTGGTCTATATGTCTGTTGTTACACCAATAGATGTGGTTTGGCTGTTTGTCCCCTCCCAATCTCATTGAAATGCAATCCCCAGTGTTGGAGGTGGGGTGTTGTGGAAGCTGACTGGATCGCAGGGCTGGATCCCTCATGAATGTCTTGGTAATGAGTGAGTTCTCACTCTGAGTACACATGAGATCTGGTTGTTTAAAAGAGTGTGGCACCTGCCCCTATTCTTGTGCTCCTGCTCACAATGTGAGATGTCAGCTACCCTATTGCCTTCTGCCATGATTGACAGCTTCCTGAGGCCTCACCAGAAGCCAAGCAGATGCCAGCACCATGCTTCCTGTCCAGCCCATTTTCCTTATAAATTACCCAGCCTCAGGGCTGCCTTTATATGTATAATAACAACACAAAAAAAGAGCTAATACACCAGTACCACATTGTTTTGATTACTGTGGCTTTGCAGTAAAATTTGAAATCAGGAAGTATGAGCTCAACACTTTGTTATTCTATATTGAGGATTGTACTGACTATTAGGATACCTTAAGATTCCATATAAATTTTAGAATGGGTTTGTCTATTTATGCAGAAAATCACTGGGATTTTTATAAGGACTGCATTTATCTGTGTATATTGTTTTGGATATTATTGGCATCTTAACAATATTGTTTCTCAATCCATGTACATGGAATAGCTTTTCATTAATTTATATCTTTGTTTTTTTCAGGAATGCTTTGTAGTTTTTTGTATGCAAGACTTTTATCTCTTTAGGTAACTAAATTCTTAAAATTTTAATCCTTTTGGTGCTACCACAAATAGAACTGTTTTCTTAATTTCCTTTTTTGGGTTGTTTGTTAGTGCATCAAAATGCAACTGATTTTTGTGTATTGACTTTGTATCCTGACACTTTGCTTATTGTTTTCAATTAGTTCTTACAAACTTTTTGGAAATCTTTAAAACTTTCTAAGTATAAGACCATATAATATATAAACAGAAGTAATTTTACCTCTTTCTTTCCAGTTTCCAAGGCTTTTATTTATTTTTCTTGGCTAATATCCTTGATCAGAAATTCCAATACTATGTTGAATAGAAGTGGCAAAAGTGAGCATCTTATCATTTTTCTGATCTTCAAGGACAATTTTTCAGCAATTTCAACACTGAGAAGAATGTGTGCTATGGGTTTATCATGGGTGACTTAGATTATATTGAAACAGTTTCCTTTTATTTCTAGTTTGTGGAGAGTTTTCATCACGAAAGGGTATTAATTTTTATTAATTTTTTTGTATCAATTGTGATGATCTTGTAAATTTTATCTTTCATTCTGTTAATGCTGTGTATTACATGATTGATTTTTATATGTTGAACCATTTCAGTACAGGAATAATCCCAGTGGGTCATGGTGTATAATCTCTTAAACACGTTGCTAAATTCAGTTTGTTAGTATTTTGTTGAGGATTTATGTATCAGTGTTAATACAGTTTGGATGTTATCTTTCTAAATTTCATACTGAGTATCAATCCCCCGTGTTGGAAGTGGAGCCTGGTAGGAAGTGATTGGATTATGGGGGAAGGTTTCTCATGAATTGTTTAGTGCCATACCCTTGGCGCTGTTCTCATGACAGTGAGTTCTTACAAGATCTGGCTGTTTAAATATGTGTGGCATCTTACCCCTAACTTTCTTGCTTCTACTCTGGCCATGTGAAGCATTGGCTCTCTGTATTTGTTTGTTCTTGCACTGCTATAAAGAAGTACCTGAGACTGGGTGATTTATAAAGAAAAGAGGTTTAATTGTCTCATAGCTCTATAGGCTGTACAGGAAGTATAGTGGTTTCTACTTTTGGAGAGGCCTCAGGAAGCTTACAATTATGGTGGAAGGCAAAGGGAAAGCAGGCATGTCTTACACAGCTGCAGAAGGAGGGAAGGTGGCGAGGTACTACACACTTTTAAAATATCAGATCTCACGAGAACTCACTCACTATCACAAAACAGCATCAAAAGGAAAATCTGCACTCTTGATCCAATCACCTCAAACCAGGCTTCAGGTCCAGCATTGGGGATTACAATTCCACATGAGATTTGGGCGGGGACACAAATCCAAGCCATGTTATTCAACTCCTGGCATCTTCCAAATCTCATAGCTCTCTTACATTTCAAAATACAATCATATCTTCTCAAGAGTCCCCCCGAGTCTTAACTCACTCCAGTATTAACTCAGTCTTATCTGAGACAAAGCAAGTTCCTTTTGAATATGAGCTTGTAAAATCAAAAACAAGTTAGTTACTTCCAAGATACAATGTGGGCATAGGCACTGGGTAAATATTCCCTTTCCAAAATGGAGAAATTGGTCAAAAGAAAGAGGCTATAGGCTCTGTGCAAGTCTGAAACCCAGAAAAGCAGTCATTAAATCTTAAAGCTCCAAAATAATCTTCTTTAATTCCATGTCTCAATCCAGGTCACACTGATGCAAAAGAAGGGCTCCCAAAGCTTTGGGCAGCTCCACTCTTGTGGCTTTCTAGGGTTTAGCCCCCACAACTGTTCTCGTGGGCTGGTGTTGAGTGCCTGTGGCTCTTCCACGCTGAGGGTGAAAGCTACTGGTGGATCTACCATTCTGGGGTCTAAAGGATAGTGGCCCTCTTCTCACAGCTCCACTAGACAGTGCTCCAGTGGGGATTCTGTGTGGGGACTCCAACCCCCATTTTCCCTCCACACTGCACTCCTGGAGGTTCACCATGAGGGCTTTGCCGCTGCAGCAGGCTTCTGCCTGGACATCTAGGCTTTTCCATACATTCTCTGAAATCTAGGCAGGGGCTCTCAAGGCTCAGCTTTGGCATTCTATGCACCCACAGGCTTAACACCCCTTGGAAGCCACCAAGACTTACAGTCTGCATCCTCTGAAGTGGTGGCCTGAGCTGTACCTGGGCCTTGTTGAACCATAGCTAGTGGCGAAGTGACTGGGATGCAGGGAGTAGTGTCCCAAGGCTGCACAGGTCCATGGGGCCCTGAGCTTGGCCTTCAAAACCATTCAGACCTCCTAAGCCTCTGGGCCTGTGAGGAGAATTACTGCCATGGAGGTCTCTGAAATGCCTTCAAGGTCTCCCCATTGTCTTGGCTATTGGCAACTGGTTCCTCATTGCTTATGCAGATTTCTGCAGCCTGTTTGAATTCCTCTCCTGCAAATGGTTTTTCTTTTCTACCAAATGACTAGCCTGCAAATTTTCTGGCTAGAGCTGGAGCAGAGTGAGATGTGGGGAGCAGTGTCCCAAGGCTGCACAGGGCACTGGGGCCCTGGGCTTGACCCATGAAACCATTCAGTCCTCTTAGGCCTCTGAGTCTATGATGGGAGTGGATGCCACAAATGTCTCTGAAATGCCTTGGAGGCTCTTTCTCCAACTGTCTTGGCTATTAGTAATTGACTACTCTTTACTTACGCAAATGTCTGTAGCCTGCTTGAATTCCTCCCTGTCAAATGGGCTTTTTTTTTTCTATCACATGGTCAGGGTACAAATTTTCCAATTTTTGACACTCTGTTTTTCCTTTAAATATAAGTTCCCATTGCAGGTCATTTTTTGCTCACACATATGAATATAGGCTTTTAGAAGCAGCCTGGCCACATCTTGAATCACTTGCCCCTTAGAAATTTATTCTACCAGATACCCTAATCCATCACTCTTAAATTCAAAGTTCCACAGATCCATAAGGCAGGGGCATAATGCCTCCAAGTTCTTTGCTAATGCATAACAAAAGTGACTTTTTGTATTAGTCTGTTCTCATGCTTCAGAAACTCTGTGGCTGAATTTCTAAGAAGTCCAAATTGATATGGTCTATGATATCTTCTAATTCCTACCTCTGTGGGCTGAACCCATTAGAACCTGGCTAAGAGGCCAGAGGACTCATGTCTTCCCACTTTCTTCTCTTCTCATATGAATGCGTTCTTTGTTTTAGTTTTCAAACTTCTCAAAATAGAAAAGTTTTCTCTTAACCCTTGAGAAAAATCTTGGCGTCCTATTGCAATTTAAGAAACAATTTCCCTTTTGTGATTATGAACATTCAGTGAATAATATAGTGTGTGTTCATAATTATCATTGCCATTGCATAACAATTTACCTGAGATCACAATGTATAGGGATTGCTAGATATTGACAGGATTTAGTCATTCCTGAGTTAAAGGACATTATGTCATCTCATAACACCATAAATTTCCACTCTACTTCCCCAAACCTCCCATCCTAATACACACACACTAACCCAAAGGGAGTTCAAAGGATGTTCCAGGATTTTGCTGACCCTATATCCCATCAATAAGACACTTTCTCTCTTTCTTCCACAATAACTATGAGGGAGTCAACAATAGACCCGACTCCAGTCATTGTTAAGTAATGTACTCACACACCTTGGAGGTCTGTATCACAGGAATAAAAATAATGTTCTCTATGTCACAAAAAAGTAACCTAAGCCAATACTAAATAGTTAATTTAGATGGATAAAATCTTAAAACTCTAAGTAGTCATAAAGTTAGCTGATTTCTAGAGTGTTACATAAAACAGCAGCCTTTATGCTCCTACATATTCTCCATGGCAGCCAGCCAGACAGAGCCTTTGGAAGACAGAAAACTCATCCTGGAGCCATTGAAGTTTATTCCTGCCCATTCTGAAAAATTGGCTGATATTGATAATTGTTATAAAAAGTTTACCCCATGAGTCTCACAGGCTGCCAAGAATGTAATTGGGCTGAAATGGAAGGCTAGTATAAAGCTTACATCTGGTTCTGAGTCAAGGAGCCCTCACTCATTGACTAGCATCGAGGGAATCTTCTTTCATTTAGGGAAAACAGATGGAACAATTTGACTATAATAGAGTTCATTTTAAGGAACTGTCCCAGCTTGTCCCAATGATGGCAAGTTGAATAGGTTCTCAAATAAATAACAGAAACCAGTAGGAGTTGAACTTACTAACCCTGGCTCAAATAAATCAAATCAAATTAATATTTATTAGGAGTCTACTATGTACGAGTCATGATCCCATTCATGATTTTACCAAAATAATAATACAATGCTAATTCTGATCCCATTTTTCTACTAATGATAACAAAATACAATATGTTATAATAATTAGGAAATGTGTCAGAACACCTTTAGAACACATTTTCAGTTATTATATTGCTATGTGGTTTTAGTGAAAGTCATAGCATTTACACTCATTCTTAAAGAGGAAACTTGGCATATTCTACCGTCTGTAGGGGCCACAACTAACTTCCAGGATAGCTTCCCAATCTTCTTGTATGACCAGCTCAGAAGTCTAAAAGGCAAATACATGCCTTTTAGAAATTTGGTCAAGCATTTTGAATCTTTTAGATGTTCAGTTCTACAATGATGGCTAAAAAAGAGTATCCAAAAATTGCTGTACTCTGAAGCTACTGCAATACTCCAGCAACAAAATTTTATAAGCATTTATTGTTTCTATATCTTAGGCATTAACCAGTCTATATACTTGAAATAAAGAAATGAAAAGTATATTCTTCACCCAGTAAAGATGCACACAGTAGAATGGGGCAGGCAAATAAAACTATTTCAATACAAAGAGGGTGCTGTAATTAAGAGTAAAGACTTGTGCTGTTGAATAAAGGTAGCAGTTAGGTACATGCACTCTAGAATGCCAGTCTGAATCAAAATCTGTTTTAGGTTTAAAATATACACTGGATATGAAAACTCAGTGTGAAGAAATAAAAAAAAATCTCATTTTTATATGGGTCATATGTTGAAATGATATTTGGAATAAAATAACAGTACAATTAATTTTACCTGTTTCTTTCTGCTTTTGTAATATATCTACTTGAGAATTTTAAAAAATTACATTGCATTTTTAGTTCATATTAGATTTTTTTAATGGATCTTAACCATTTTTATTTTTTCTCTTTTTAAATTTTTTTTTATTATACTTTAAGTTCTAGGGTACATGTGCACAACGTGCAGGTTTGTTACATATGTATACATGTGCCATATTGGTGTGCTGCACCCATTAACTCATCATTTACATTAAGTATATCATACTAGATTTCTAATGGACAGCCCTGCTACAGACCTCTTCAAAATTTGTTCTATCATTAGCTGTGAGAATTAGGTAAGTAACTTAATTTTCTTTGCCTTATTTTCTACAGTCATAAAATAGGACTGATGATAACTAGAGTTGTTTACTGAATAGGTTTGTCAGATGAGTAAATGATTTAAAACACATAAATAATAATTATTATTAAAGAAGTAAGCAAAGAGCATGCAGGCACCTAGAAAGATTATATAACACAGCCAGGAGAATTAATCTCAAGGAATGCTTTTCTATTTTTTTAATTTTACGGTTTAACAAAGCCTTGAAAAAAATGTTAGGAAGCTGTCCCAGTGTAATCAGATGGGGAGAGTATTCCAAGAATAAGGAACGACATAAGTAATGTCACCAAAACTTGAAAGAATTCTGGTCTGGCTGGGTGGAGTGGCTCACACCTAGCATTTTGGGAGGTTGAGGCAGTTGATCACTTGAGCTCAGGAGACCGAGACCAGCCTCGGTAACAGCGTGAGACCTTGATTCTAATAAACAACAACAACAAAAACAACAAAAACCCAAACAAAAACGGAAAAAACAACAACAAAAAAGACTAGTCTGGCATGGTGGTGCATGCCTGTGGTCCCAGCTACTCAGGAGGCTGAGGTGAGAGGATCGCTTGAGCCAGGGAGGTAGAGGTTGCAGTGAGCGATGATCATGCCACTGCACTCCAGCCTATGTGACAGTGTGAGACCTTTTCAGAAAAAAAAAAAAAAAAAAAAGAGAGAGAGAGAGAGAGAAAGAAAAGAAAAGGAAGAATCCTGGTCCATTTCAGGAATTGAAAGTAGTTTTCAAGATGTAAGACTGCGAACCACTCGGAAGCCGGTGGTGGAAGGAGCGACCAGAGAGCAGGGTAAGGGCCAATCACTGCACAACCTTATACTATTCTAAAGAATTTGTGGAATTAGGTATTCCTATAAGATTAACTCTATTGTTCCAGGAGAGGCAAAGGCAATATTCAAAGTGAAGAAATGAAATGGGAATAAGTAGTCACGTAGATTACTGAAACACTGATACAAAGGCTGTCTGAAGAGAAAAGCATATTTTTCCTTTCCCCACTTGGTTGACTCTCAAGGTAGGATGCTTTTGAGTAGGTAGTCAATTATCCTTTTCTATGGATTGAGTCTATTAAGCCAATAAGCCTCCAAATCTTGTATATGCTTAACAAATTTACTGTAATATTGGTTACGAAAATAAATTTTGGATTTTAGAAATTGTGCATGGTCCACCAAAATAAATATTAATGCTCAGATTCTATTATCATATGGATAGACAAAAAAACTCATAAAACATTTATTACTTAGAAGGACAAAATAGATATAGAGAGACATACTCCCAGTCAAAAGAGAAAAAGTTGAAAGCTCTTCTGTAAAGGTTTCCTTTGTCTTAGAACTGTAGATAGTTACAATATTATGTCATGAGTGCAGTAAAATAATAAGAAAGATGACTGTTCTGGAAGAAATATGGTGAAGTACATTTGTAAATGTAAGAGATACAACTGTTAGAAGTGAAATAGACAATACATTCGATAGATCATACATTAAAATGCAAATCTAACTGAGACTGGGGGAGAAGAGGATAGAAAACCAAATTTTGAAAAGAACAAGCAATACAGAGAAAAATTTTATGCAGAAATGGCTTTGATGTTGGGACAGCAGATTGGAAAATGCTCACACAAACAGTGATGGAATGTGACAGAAGCTGTCAAAACCCAGATCCACACAAACATTCCAATTGTTTCTCATCTGGATGCAGTTTTTTTTCTCCTCGTCTGAACTGCAATTACAAATAATGGGCTTCAAACTCTCTCAACCAGCGCCCAATGAGAGAGGCATGTTTATGCTTTCAAACATTTGGGCCATCTACTTGTTCATATGCTATGATTTGATGGCCAGGTTTTTTTCTGTGCCATGAAACCCTGGTCCAGGATGAAACTGGAAAAAGATGGTGCAGTGACAGGATGATAAAGGAAGTTCACCACATTAAAAGGTTGGGTTGTCCTCTAAAAATTTTGCAACAGAAACAGTTTTACCAACATGTCTGCCCTGAAACACATTCTTCTTTAATGTTTCAAAGTCAAATAACCAATATCCACAATCTATAAGAGGACTAACAGGGAAATCTCTTCTTGCTTCACCATTAGATGTCTGAGTTGAACATTCTTGCTTTAGAACAGGACAATTCATAGGCAAGGATTTTGATCGGTTGTTGTAATTAATGAAATTCATACTTTGAAAATTCCCAATTAAAAAGGCCATTTTAGGGTACAGAGATTCTATTTAGTGAGGGTTCTTCATCTTAAAACAAGATTTTCCACATTTCATTTAAAAATGGAATTAATCCATTAATCCAGCACATTCAAAATACAAATACTATACAAATACTATACAAAGATTTGAACTGATATCTATATTTTAAAGAAACTGTTTTTTTTTTTTTTTTTTTTTTTTGACAGAGACTCACTGTGCCACCCAGGCTGGAGTGCAGTGGCACGATCTTGGCTCACTGGCTCACTGCAAGCTCCGCCCCTGGGGTTCATGCCATTCTCCTGCCTCAGCCTCCTGAGTAGCCGGGACTACAGGCTCCCGCCACCATGCCCAGCTAATTTTTTTGTATTTTTAGTAGAGACAGGGTTTCACCATGTTAGCCAGGATGGTTTGGATCTCCTGACCTCCTTATCTGCCCGCCTTGGCTTCCCAAAGTGCTGGGATTACAGGCGTGAGCCACCGCGCCCAGACTAAACTTTTTTTTTTTTCTTTTTCTGTTTTTTTTTTTTTTTTTTTTTTTTTTTTTTTTTTTTCTGAGACGGAGTTTTGCTCTTGTTGCCCCAGCTGGAGTGCAATGGCACGATCTCAGCTCACTATAACCTCCACCTCCCGGGTTCAACTGATTCTCCTTCCTCAGTCTCCCAAGTAGCTGGGATTATAGGCATGCGCCACCACGCCCGGATAATTTTGTATTTTTAGTAGAGACGGGGTTTCTCCATGTTGGTCAGGCTGGTCTCGAACTCCCGACCTCAGGTGATCCACCCACCTCGGCCTCCCAAAGTGCTCGTATAGGTGTGACCCACCATGCTCAGCCTCGGAAACTAGTCTTCAGAGAACCTGGGGACGCTAACTTTTTACAAAGTAATTTCAATCTGTGATCGTAGAACCTCTGAAGGGATATTGATTCTTTAAACAGACATAAATAAAGTTAAAGTCAAAAAGGTCTTAGTCGTAGAGAGGCAGCACCCTCTAAATATCAGACCTTTAAAATTGATTACAGGCTAAAATCACAAAGTAGAAAATGACAACTGTTAAATTTGTCATGTGGTTTCACTCTCCCATATAGCTTTGTACAGTGTCATCTAAAATTTAATCAGCAATGGGAAACTAGATTAAATTTAATTCGAAATTTTATTTTAGAATAATTTCAATTTGAATACTTCTTTGGTCTTTCTTCATGCCCTTCTAAATAGTATTAAATTCATAACTTTGTATTTCACTTGCCTATTTTCTTTACACACTAATGGTTATTTTCCATCAACCTTACTGCCACGTTGCTTAAGAACCTCAAGACCAGCCTGGCCAACATAGTGAAACTCCATCTCTACTAAAGACACAAAAAATTAGCCGGGCATGGTGGTGCGCACCTGTAATCCCAGCTACTCAGGAGGTGGAGGTTGTAGTGAGCTGAGATTGTGCCACTGCACTCCAGCCTGGGTGACAGGGTGAGACTCCGTCTCAGAAAAAAAAAAAAAAAAAAAAAAACCTAGGCAAGAACAGCTTAAGACCACTCAGCGGTTGTTCCTACCCATTCAGTGGCCAGAGAAGTGGGAACTGAAGACCAGTCCTCTGTGGTAGTCTGAGTGCTCCAGTTTTCAGCAGAGCCCTACTGAATAAGCACAGAGAGCACCTGCACACCTTGAGACCAGTCTGCAACCTCAGGCTGAGTAGCAGCAAACTCAGGAGCTAGAGTAGGCCATTCATCTTGAAATTCTTCTTCCTTGATCAGAGCTTTTTCAGTAGCAGCCTGCTCTTCCTTTTTAATCTCTTTAGGATCTCTGTAGAAGTAGAGATCAGGCATGACCTCCCGCCGATGTTCATGGGAGAAGGTGCCACACATGTGCAGAACTCCCCGGGCCACCATCTACCACCTCAGCCCCACTGAGTGAGCTCCTTTGTTGCATGGGATGGCAATGTCCACACAGCACAGAGGAGAATCTGTGTAACACAGCGCAATAGCAGGCAGGTTAACAAAAGATGTCCCTGTGAGAGGATGGTGGTCAGCCCTGGGATTATTAACCACTAGAAGCTGTGGCTCCTGAAAGGCTGCCAGGATCTGGTTAGTGAACACCATAAGAATGAAGCAACCAGCAATTGGAGTTGCTCCAGTGGCAGCAGCAAACTGCGGCACAGCCCTCTGGCCAGTATTCCTGGAGGACATGACACTGACATCAGTTTTCAATGGCAACAATGACACGAGCGACCAGCAGAAGCTTTTCCCAGGTCCTCTTCAGATTTAGGATATAGATGCCATCACTTTTCCTTTTATAGATGTACTGATCCATTTAGAAGTCAAGGTTGGTGCCACCTAAGTGGGTTCCTGCTGCAAGAAACTCGAGGACATCCGCTACCTTCATTTTCAGGAAATCACAGGTTCCAGCCCCTGTAAAAGCTTCCCTTTAAGTTACAACAGGAATCCAGTGCCATTTGGGCCCTTCTCTGGGTAGCACAGAAAACTCAGTTTTCCTTAGGAGAATCCTTACGATAATCTGCATGATTCTCTTTATTCTTTCAGATTCCTTTAACATATATTGAGCAAAACTATAGCATAGTACTCTAATAAACCCCTGATTCTACTATCTTAGTTGTTTGCAATCACTCCTGAACGCAAAGCTATAAATTTTGCTTCACAAGGTCCTGCCTGTATGCAGAATGTTCTACATAATAAATATTCCATAGAAGTCAAAAGTCAACACTTTAAGTGTCATTATTCTAATAATAATTTTTCAAAATTAATTCCAGATGTCTTGTACTCTTAAGTTCATCATATTAAATTGCAGTCCAGGTAGCAGTTAAATCAACCTCACAGGAGTAGTGAGCATCACAGTTAATTTTCTCTTTTTTTCAGTGTCTCTTTTTTTTTTTTTTTCTTTGAGGCAGAGTCTCGTTTTGGCACCCAGTCTATAGTGCAATGGTGTGATCTCGGCTCACTGCAGCCTCTGCCTCCTGGGATAAAGCAATTCTCCTGCCTCAGTCTCCCAGGTAGCTGGGATTACAAGTGTCCACCACCACACCCAGCTAATTTTTGTATTTTTAGTAGAGACGGGCTTTCACCATATTGGCCAGGCTTGTCTCTTGACCAGGCTGGCCTCGGACTCCTGACCTCATGATCTGTCCGCCTCAACCTCCCAAAGTGCTAGGATTACAGATGTGAGCCACTGTGCCTGGCCAGTGTCTCTTGTTTTATCTGTGGATGTGTTTGTGGTTGTTGGGCATGTGTGCACATGTGCATATGTGTGTACAAACATGCATGAGTGTACATGCATGTAGTTACCATTTATTTTTATTGTCACCCATGTTCAGATTTCTGCTTTTCTTCTTTATTGCTCCCTTAAATTCTCCCCACGCCTTCCAAATTTCTGAAGGGAAAATTTAACCTTTTATAACAAAGTTAAACAGAGTGCTACATTTTTTCCTCCAAGAATCTGAGTTTTGTCTTTTTGTTGAGGGTTAAGGACCTTCACTGTTACCAAGAAGTACTTCCTCAAAAACAAATAGATTTCAAAGAAAATGAATGGTAGAAGAGTCATTAATGCTTCTATCAGGTGCTAGGAGGTTTACATATAAAGGTCATCCCTTTAATATCACAACTCTTCTAGGAAGATATTGTTAACCACCATTTTACCTGTGAGTGAACAAACCTAAAGAGATCCAGTAACCTGCCCCAGTTATACTGACGATAAAAGAAGAACCCAATATAGAGCTAGATTTCTGACAAGAACATCCACATTTTAAGGGTTACATCATAGTACATCAAACCTCTAGAAAGTTAAATTCTAGACAATTAATATTTTACTTTGTAACCCTTTCTATTTTTCACAAAAGTAATAAGATTGATATTATTCTGTTATCTTAGATGTTACTGTTACTGTACATATGACCAGCATTATATGTGGACTAAATTTAATTTATTGTAGAATACTCTTAGGAAAGAAGTTTTGGCAATAATCTTCAAAAATTAAAGTAATCTAAACTACTTTATTATTAATACATCAAATCAGACTAGGTTTTAGTATGATTTAGTATAATAATATTTGTAGGAATTTCCTATTTGCAGAAAATGACTCTATTAGAACATTTCTCAAATGGTGTTCTGAGGAATAGTAGCTCTACAAAATGTTACCTGATGCTCCAAATTATGAAATCCGTGATATTAAAAGTTAAAGAACACCACACTATAATTCCCGTATTAGACGTTTTGAAGTGAATACTACAGGTTCTGAAAAGTCCCAGGTGGGAGAGAGGGATACAAGATTTCTCTGGAGTGGTATTTCCACATAAGTTTCTAAAGCAAAGGTCTATCAGTTTATAGATATAGAATACAGTTCAGTTAGAGATTTATAGACAAACATGTTGGTGATGTTGATAAATTTTTTTTTACATTTTCACTTTCAAATCAATAGATACATAAATAGAAAAAGTGAGTTCTTTAAAAACATAGTTAACTATAATTACCATTGTGGAATGTGTAATTATCATGTTGGATTAAGAAAATGTGGCACATATACACCATGGAATACTATGCAGCTATAAAAAAGGATGCGTTTGTGCCCTTTGTAGGGATATGGATGCAGCTGGAAACCATCATTCTTAGCAAACTATCACAAGAACAGAAAACCAAACACCGCATGTTCTCACTCATAGGTGGGAACTGAACAATGAGATCACTTGGACTCGGGAAGGGGAACATCACACACCGGGGCCTATCATGGGGAGGGGGGAGGGGGGAGGGATGGCATTGGGAGTTATACCTGATGTAAATGACGAGTTGATGGGTGCTGACGAGTTGATGGGTGCAGCACACCAACATGGCACAAGTATACATATGTAACAAACTTGCATGTTATGCACATGTACCCTAGAACTTAAAGTATAATAATAATAAAAAATAAAAAAAAAACAAATAGCCACACCAAATAAAATAATATGAGCTATATTTTTCCATTAAAAAAATGGCAAATTATTATGAAAGTTAATTCACTTGGGAAACCACAGTGTTTGACTCATGGCAAACTCTAAACTATAGATTTGTGAACTAAATGACAAAATGTTCTGCTTATTATTTTCCATTTATTTTATTTTTTTTATTTTTTGAGATGAAGTATCACTCTGTCACTCAGGCCAGAGTGCAGTACCACGATCTTGGCTCACTGCAACCTTCACCTCACGGGTTCAAACAATTCTCCTGCCTCAGCCTCGCAAGTAGCTGGGACTACAGATATGCACCACCACCCCCGGCTAATTTTGTATTTTTAGTAGAGCCGAGGTTTCATCATGTTGGCCACGCTGTTCATGAACTCCTGACCTCAGGTGATTGCACACCTGCCTTGGCCTCCCAAAGTACTGGGATTACAGGCATGAGCCACTACTCCTGGCCTACATTTTCCATTTTAATGCATTTAGCCTTTCTCAAATCTTAATCCTTAATTTTCCACAGTTGGGCAAGGATATTCAATATTGTCATTAATTCTTATATTCTGTATGTAGTACTTTGACACAGTTACATTTTCCATTTTAACACATTTAGCATTTCCTAAAATCTGATGACTTAATTTTCCATAGTTGGGCAAGGATATTCAATATTGCCATTCGCATACTCTGTGCATAGTACTTTGACACAGTACACTTTATTTCAGTAGTTCTCTCCACTCAGTGTGAAAAATACAGATCTTTTAAAGTATAGTACATCCTAAGCCTATACAATGTTTTGATTTTTAGTCATATTTTAATATATATTTTATTCCAAGGTTCACATGCATAATAGGATAACCATGTGTTTTAAAAGAAATAACAGCATTATGTGCAGAGCTAGAGGAGCTCACTGCTGAATTTACGAGTGTGTATTACCACAGCCTACAAAGTGTCCATGGCAAAACTTGTATAAGTAATAGGAAAAATATATTGTAAGTATTAAGCAATACTTAGGAAACAAAAAAAAATTAATTTCCTCTTTATATTGTTTCTTTTAAAAAATCTTTTCTGCTCTAAGATGCTACCAAAAAGTGTATTGTTCCCAGGCAGATTGTGTTAGTGACTCATTCTCTTTAAGAAGATAAAAGAATATAAAATGAGAACTAGGCCATGGTATAAGTAAACAGAAGACCTTAAGTAAGGACAGCGGCAGATAGGAGCCTTTTAGACTTGAGATGATGGAAATCTAACTGTGAACTGAGTAAGTATGAACCTTAGATCAAGGACACCCAGTCCCTGCCTGTTGGAGGGTTCTCCCTCCCTCCTCTAGCTCGCTCGTTATTCCATAAGGCCAAGGGGAGTCTAAATTACCTATTGATATTATACCTATCTGGAATCAGTACCCACCCAGGACTCTAGACATTCCTCTCCGAGCCCTCTGCCCTGGTCTGTGGGAGTTCATTCCTTGGGTTTTTCTTCTTTGCAACGAATTTTGCCACCTATATGGGTATCTCTGGGCCTGAGGCATAGCACGTTTAAACAGTTTCAACATACGGGCTGGGGTATTCACACATGTTTGTTTGAACCTCTCAAGATGCTAACAGCCTCAGGGGTGAACAAAGTCTGGTGTTAGACACAGGGCCGGTGTCAGGTGCTAGTTCGCCTGTACCACTCTTTTTTTTTTTTGTTTTGTTTTGTTGTTTTTTTTGGCTGCAAAACTTTAAGGAGTCAGATGATTCTCAATTCAAATCTGGCTTTCCGGACCATTAAGAAGTATTTTTGTCAAGGTAGAAGGATAGCATATATTTTTAACAGCCTGTCAGACGGATTCATGAGTTAAATATTTAATGTAAAACTAAGAATCTCCATTTATGTTCTTGTTCTAGCTCCAAAGACATGAGGACTGTGACTGCTCTATCACATCACCCTTCACTAATGGAAACAGACACATGGTATGATTTGAATCATTTCGGGGTCATCTGGAGTAGAGTTGGACTGGCAAGGTGGCCTGGAGGTTGAACAGTGAGGACCCTATAACAATTGAAGCCATGATTCAGGGAGCCTATGGTGCCATCCTGAGCCATGAAGAGCTTGGGTAGGCCTGTCGTGGAGTGGGGGGACAGGGTGCAGCATACCGACATGGCACATGTATGCATATGTAACAAACCTGCCCATTGTGCACATGTACCCTAGAACTTAAAGTATAATAATAAAGTATATATATAAAGTATATAATAAAGTATAATAATAATAATAATAATATTATTATTATTATAAAAGAGCATGGGTAGGCAAGAGAGGACCACCAGTCTCTACTGGACACACAAGACAGATGCCACTCTGGACTCAAACAGTTTAGGAGCTCAGTCATTATGACCAACAGAGAGAATAGCAACTACAGGAATATAGGAGAAAAAAAAAAAGGAGTTGACATTTGTCACAGGGCATCACAATGCAGGGATCTTATCTCAGCACTAAGAGCTTAGGAAATCAACCCTTCCCTCAGATGCCACTTTAGGGTGAGTTGGCAGAGAGGTACTGGTTGAGAGGATTTTTAACCAAGAGAGTCAGCACTGCCTAAAGGGATACTCGAATCTACAGCATTATAGACCAATGTAAGATTAGATGTAAATGAACCAAAATAAAGTGTGATATCCCAATACTCACCACATAAGGAAGACCAAATCCGTTAAAGGAAAAATAAATTACACTTTGTGTATTTGAGGTGAAGGATAGACAATTTTATGACACCACTACTTAGGGACAGATATGTGTTTATGTAACACTGTACATTTAAAAAGCTGCTGAAAGTTTTATGATCTTTTACCTATACTTCCTTCAATTCCTAAAAACCTCAGAAACTTTTTCTCCAACTGTCTCTTCTGGATTTCATTGATGTTAAAAACTATACACATTTAAATTTTGAAAGCATCATAATTAGTTCAGCCCAAATAAATCACATACAATGTAAATAGTAGTCAGTAACTTGTCAAGGATTTGGTGTTTACCATGTGTCAGATGCCAGGTGTGGTATAGGAATCTCAGAGCTGAATCAGTCATGGAAATGCTCTGCAAAGGATTTACAAGGGAATGCATGTATAGAAATCGGACGCTGTGGTGGCATAAGGAAGAGTTGGTCATTTATCCCTCAGAGAAATATGAGTAATTTCCAAATGCAGTTGACACTGTCGCAGAGTAGCTATTTCACTAGGTGACCCTGTTTGGGTAAGGCTATTCCAGATAGGGGAAATAAATTAATAAAAATTATAGGCTGGGCACAGCAGCTAACACCTATAACCAGAACACTTTGGGAGGCTGAGATGGGTGGATCGCCTGAGCTCAGAAGTTTGAAACCAGCCTGGGCAACACGACAAAACCCCAGTTCTACCAAAAATATTAAAAAATTAGCCAGGCGTGGTGGCGTGTGCCTGTAGTCACAGCTACCGGGGAGGCTGAGGTGGAAGGGTTACTTGAGCCTGGGAGGCAGAGGCTGCAGTGAACTGAGATCATGCCTCTGTGCTCCAGACTGGGCGACAGAGGGAAACTGTCTCAGACAAAACTAAAAAACATCAGAGCAAAGGGAAAATAATCCAAAACTGCATAAATATACATTAGCAAATATTCTTTATAATACTTTTACTTTACATATGTGTGAGACAACCTATTATGGTTTAAGATTCTGTATTAAATATGAAATAAACATATTAAATATGGTCGGGTTCTATATTTCTATTGAAGACATGCATAGGCTTCATATCATGGAGGACCTTGTATGTCATACCAAGGAATTTGGATTCTAACATTGTAGGCACTGGGAAATTAGTAAAAGATTAAACTTTAGGAGTTCACATAACCAATTCGATATTGTAGTGATCACCTGGCCACTGCAGAAGTATTAATTGTAGAAAAGCAGCAGGCCAGTTAAAAGATGAATGGAGCCTGAATTAAGTTGGAAGCACAATAGTAACTCCAGGGGAATGGATCCAGGAAGTGTCAAGGAGGTGGACTGATGGAACTGGAATACGGTTCATAGGTAAAGGACCAGGAAAAGGGAGGCATGGAGGAATTCTAGACCTCTGTCTTGAGTGACTGGTAAGTGACGGTATCATTCACGGAAGTTTGGAGAGCAGAAGATACAAGTTAGTGAGGAACAATAGGGAGTTCAACTTTGAACATGTTAAGCTTGAGGCACCTGTGGATTGTTGAAATCCCAATTCTTTAGTAGAAAATAGTAAATTAAAGCAAGGTGTTAAAGGCTTAAAATACCATTCAATTTCTCTAAATTTTAATGGAATAAAAGACATTCCAAAGGTCCACACGAAAGGGTGTTTATTAATTATGCCTTTAGTTTATGTGAGTGAAAGAGAGAGAAAGAAACAGAGAGAAAGAGCAAGCCTGGAATTAACTCTATACTCAGTAATTATTCCACAATCAGAACATCAGAGCAAAGGGAAAATAATCTCTAACTGCATTAATATGTATTAGCAAATATTCTTTATAATACTTTTACCAGCAGTACTGGTACACATGATTGTCTATTATATAATGAGAGAGAAAATAAACCATTTTTATTTATTTTTTCCATCCTTATTGAGATATAATTGGAAAAAAATGTATATATTTATGGTGTACAATATGTTTTGATGTGCCTGTATATTGTGAAATGATTACTACAATCAAACTGATTAACACACCGATTACTTCACATAGTTACCAGTTTTTCTTTGTAAGTGTGGTGAGAACATTTAAAATTTACTCTTTTTAGCAAATTTTGTATAAAATACGATATTGGTTAACTATCGTCACCATGCTGTATGAAAGATCTCCAGAACTTATTCATCCTGCATAATTGAAACTGCACCTTTTGACCAATATCAACTTACTTTGAGTAAAATTTTCATAGAACAAAATCTACTCATTTTAACAGTATTTAATGGAAAACACAGAACATCTCTGACACTCCAAGGAATGCCCTTTTAGTCACTAGGTTGTAAATTTAACTAAAATAAAAGCATCAAATCAAATCATTTAAGACTATGTTGAGCAGTTAAGATGACAAGATATTAGTGTAAACTTGTTTTATTCACCTTTTTATTCTCGTAACATAGAAGCCACAGAGGAGCTAATAAATACAAACTGGTTAAAGAACAAATTTTTGAATTCATGTACACATCTCCACTGCATTTAATTTATTCTTATCTTTGAGGCATATCTGCAGAATACACACTATAGTCATCCCCTATAACTCTGAAATTTAACGAGAAATTGTCACTTCCCTGACTCATTATGAGAGACAGGTTCCTGCTCTCATGTGGAATAATCAATCTCATATACAAAATAGACTTTGAGTGGGCCAGGCAATATGTTGTCATCAGATTCATTTGATAGTACGCTAATTGCTCAACATACACAGCAACTCTTCCCTCTTCTCATTCTCAAGACCTGGCAGTAGCCAGATCAGTTTAAGCTCACTGCACCCTCCAGTGATCTTCCTATGCCATTTCACGGTATTCTGATAGGGCAGCGTGAGAGACACCCAGAATAGAACAGTAGGAACAACATCCTGTAACTACTACCTTGTCAAAGCAGCACATTTTCTAAGAAAATCTACAGGCAACTGGCCAGGAAGAATAGCCAATCAGAGAACTTGAGAAACTTGAATATATTTGTAAAGAGTAATAATTAACTTTAGATTGTTAAGCGTTTTCAAATTCCTACAAGAAAAGCACCATTTAAATCTAGATCTAAATAAGTGTTTTAAAACACAAAAATGAAGACGACTGCTTTTTTAACCATGGGAATGTCACCTTGGGAGATATTACTTGAGTTCAAATAGATAAAACTCCTGGTATTTCATTATGTCTCTTCTACTTATGTGCCAAGAGAGAATAACTAATAGGGAGAGAAAGAAAGGTTTTATATTTGCAGGTCGTTATGAAAAATGTAAGCCATTCATACAACAGAATATGTGATTACTTATGTGGACACCAGGTAGAGTTAATGGGCCTCTGAAACCTATTATATCAGTCACTAGAAAGTACCTATAAAGCTAAAAATTGAAACTCACATTACCACTGAATATTCAAATGAATACTATGGTTACTAATTCTACAAAGGAAAATGTACTACATTTATTACAATGTTCTGAGAAGAAATGAAACAATTAAACGTACTTTTACATCCTTGAGGACAAATTTCATATTCTATTCTGTTTTATAGCCACAATATCTAGTATAATAATACAAAGGTATTATATATATATATTTTATATATATAACATATATATATTTATATATATATAAAAACATATATATATGTTTTATTATGTAAGCCTTAAAAATAATTTTACCTATGGGTGGTCTTATAACATGGTAGTCCTTTCCAGCTTGTTCTTTAGTCATAGAACCAATATAAAATCTCAGAAATTAGAAATAATTCCAGCCATTCAACTGTTGGAAGTTGGACAGATTTTTTGTGAATATATATACACAATTTGAATTCATATTATATTTAGTTTTTGTTTCTCGCAATTTCTATGTTTGCAATATCTTTACACGGCCCCAACTTCCTCAAATTGCTTTTTTATCCCTAGAGAGTAGTCAGTTAAGGAGAGAGCTGGTGGGCACTCTCAAAACATTAAATTGAGTATTTATTTTACATATCACAATGCTAATATTGCCTGCATGAGAAACATTGAAGATCAATTATAGCCATGGTAATAAAACAACAGAAACTCTTTCATGTAGTTAGAAAACTTTATATTAAAATCAAACTCACGGCCTGGCGTGGTAGCTCATGCCTGTAATCCTAGCACTTTGGGAGGCTGAGGTGGCTGGATCACCTGAGGTCAGGAGTTCGAGACCACCCTGGCCAATGTGGTGAAACCACAGCTCTATTAAAAATACAAAAATTAGCCAGACGTGGTGGCACGTCCCTGTAATTCCAGTTACTTGGGAGGCTGAGGCAGGTGAATCACTTGAACCAGAAAGGCGGCAGTTGCAGTGAGCCCACGTTGTGCCATTGCACTCCAGCCTGGGCAACAGAGCAAGACCCAGCTTTAAAAAAAAAAAAAAATCAAACTCACAAGATAAAAACTGACTTATCCCAAATTTTGACAACTGTTATGTCCACCCAAATCACCAACAGTATGTATAAGTTTAATACAGTTGCTAATCAATGCTAACTGTTTGCAGTGGCAATTGTTGATTGTAAGCATCTATCATAAATACAACATGTCACTGGAATGTCCCTCTGTCTTTCCTGTTAGAAGATGGCAAAAAGAAAAGGTTATGCCTTAATTAGATGAATATTCCTTGTGATTCTATGAGAACTTAGCAAAATATAAATAAAACATGTAATCTTAGTGTATATATTTTACATGTTTAATGTTAAATATGTATATAAGTAATGTGCATAAGTATCACATGTAAATATGTGACACATATACTGTACATTCCAAGTACAAATGCACCTGTTTTATTTTGAAAAAGTCATTTTTCCAATGTGATGTAAATGACGAGTTGATGGGTGATGATGAGTTGATGGGTGCAGCACACCAACATGGCACAAGTATACATATGTAACAAACCTGCACGTTACACACATGTACCCTAGAACTTAAAGTATAATAATTTTAAAAAAGTCATTTTTCTTTCTTTCTAGTCTTCTATATCAGAGTTTATTTCACTATATCTGATCATTCCAAATGTCTTAATATTCGAGCAATGCTGAAAACTGGTATGTAACTTGAGTGAATCATGCAGAGCTTAATTGTGTACACAATGTACACACACATTGAAGCTGTGGATATTGCATCAATGCAGTTTCAACGTAGTTTGTCTCTCTGAGGACATCTCACTTTCCATTCTTCATTACAAAAGAAAAGAAGCCTAAATAAATCATGGAGTTGAGGCCTTAAATGACAATTACATATGTTCTTTTGAAATATAGATGTTGAAATTCACGGGAGAGAAGTCAAATCCTCAACAACAATATCAAGACAGAAATGTAATCTTAGTGTTGAAGTGAACACAGACACTGCGAGAAAATCCACAGCAAGCTGACAACGCAGAAAACATGTGGGCCTCTCAGTGAGGAGCTCCCAGCTCACCAATTTTAAATGCATTATTTCACCCTTAATCACCAAAGTAACCAAAATTTCTAGCTTAACTGGGAAGAAAGGTGGGGTGACATTAGATACTGGTTTAGCTTGATGATTAACTCATAATCTATTCCAAGCATATTAGTTAAGTACTTCCCTAAAATAAATATTAGACTGCATTTTTAGTGAGTAAAGGCTGGCAAACATCAATATAGTATTTCCCATTACTTCAAAACTTCCATGTCAAATACTTTGCCCATTATATAGAATTGCATATATATATATATGTATACACAAACATACATATACATATATATGTGTGCATATATATATATATATCTCCATACACACATAAAATTGGCTTTCATTGAACCTAAAACATATCAGGTAAAAAAAAAAATGTAGTTGAATAAAAGCTCTTCACCCATTCTGTTTGTCTTTTCATTTTCTTTCTTTTCAAGAGCCGGAATAGGAATGCAGAAAGCAGTGGAAGGTTTTGTTTAACTAAAGGTAACTTTCTACATGTCTTTTTTCTTTTCAGCCTAAATAGTCAGCCTATACACATTATTTCAATCAAAAGTAGCGTCTAAACAATTGTCTATAAATTTAATACATATATGAAATGAAGGCTTATCTCTATTTTTTTTCTATTCTTTATAATTACCTTGTTCCCATCACAATTAAAATAATCATATTCTTGAGACTTTCCTGCAATTTGGATCATCCCTATGGTTAAGAGGCTGAGATTACATCTGGAAATGGCTCTGATTACTCCTTCCATGCCTCTCATTTTGGGGGTGTAATGTTCATATCTTGAAAATTTAGCCATTGTATAGGAAAAATTCAATCACCAGACAGTCTGCTCTTTGTCTCCAGAAAATTTGTCTTTTCTGGACTTTTCATATGAATGGAATCATACAATATGCAGTGCATATGCTTCTTTTACTCAACACAATGTTTTCAGGACTTATCCATCTTATAAAGTAGCCACCAGGAGTTTCTTCTTTTTACTGTTAATTATTAGTAATCCACTGTATAAATACACATTCTGTATCCTTTTACTAGTTAATAGAATTCTGTATTGTTTGCAGTGTTTGAGTATATAAAGAATGTTGTCATAAACATTCCTGTACAAGATTTTGCATAGCTGTATGTCTCGTTTTGCATTGGCATATAACTAACAGTGGAATTATTGAGTTATCTAATAAGTATACATTTTACTTTTTAGGAAACTGTCAGATTGTCTCCCCAAGTGTTGTGCTATTTTGTATTTCCACCAGGAATGCATAAAGGTTCTAGCTTCTCCACACCTTGCCAGCATTTGGTAATACCCTTTTGATTATAGGTATTCTTGTAGATATACAGAGGTATCTCATTATGTTTTTAATTTGCATTTCCCTAAAGATAATGGTGATGAGAACCTTTCCATATATGTATTACCTAATCACATGAATTCTTTCGTAAAATATTTGTTAAAATCTCTTGCCTAATTTGTTTTGAGTTTTTAAAATACATTTTAGACATAAGATCTTCATAAAATACAAAGTTTGCAAATATGTTCTCCCTGACTTTTCATTCTCTTAACAATGATGTCAAGTTTATCAATTTTCACTTGTATGAATGATGCTCTTGATATCACATTTAAGAATATTTGTCTAAATCAAGGTAAAAGATTCCATGGTAGTCTTTTTCTAAAAAGTTTTATAGTGTTAGTGCTAACATTAAAGTCTTATATGTTCTGAATTTTTTTTTCTATTGTGATATCAGGGTCTAAATTCATTTATTTTCAAATGGATATATAATCTGCTTATCACCATTTGTTGAAAATACTATTCTTTCCTTCAATAAATTGCCTTGAAATTTTAAAAAATTAATTGACCATAAAACGAAGGGCTTATTTCTTGACTTTCAATTCTATTTCACTGATTTATATGTTTGTCATTATAATTGTACTACATTTTCTTGGCTACTGTAACTTTATAGTAAGTTTTGAAATCAGGTAGGGTAATTCCTCCAATTTCTTATATATATATATATATTTTATTATACTTTAAGTTCTGGGGTTCATGTGCAGAACATGCAGGGTTTTTTAGGTATACATGTGCCATGGTGGTTTGCTGCACCCATCAACCCCATCATTTACATTAGGTATTACTCCTATACTCCTAATGCTATTCCTCCCCTAGCCCCCCATCCCCTGACAGGTCCCCTTACTGTGACCATGTGTTCTTTGTTCAACTCCCACTTATCAGTGAGAACATGTGATGTTTGGTTTTCTGTTCTTGTATTAGTTTGCTGATAATGATGATTTCCAGCTTCGTCCATGTCCCTCCAAAGGACATGAGCTCATCCTTTTTTATGGCTGCATAGTATTCCGTGGTGTATATGTGCCACATTTTCTTTATCCAGCCTATCATTGATGGGCATTTGGGCTGGTTCCAAGACTTTGCTATTGTGAATAGTGCCACAATAAATGTACACGTGCATGTGTCTTTATAGTAGAATGATTTATAATCCTTTGGGTGTATACCCAATAATGGTATTGCTTGGTTAAATGGTATTTCTAGTTCTAGATACTTGAGGAATCGCCACACTGTCTTCCACACGGTTAAACTGATTTACACTCCCACTAACAGCATAAAAGCCTTTCTGTTTCTCCACATCCTCTCCGGCATCTGTTGTTTACTGACTTTTTAATGACCACCATTCTAACTGGCATGAGATGATATCTCATTGTGGTTTTGATTTATATTTCTTTAATGACCAGTGATGATGAGCTTTTTTTTTCATATGTTTCATGGCTACATAAATGTCTTCTTTTGAGAAGTGTCTGTTCATATCCTTTGCCCACTTTTTGATGGGGTTGTTTGTTTGTTTTGTTGTTGTTGTTGTTTGTTTGTTTGTAAATGTGTTTAAGTTCTTTGTGGATTTTGGATATTAGCCCTTTGTCAGATGGATAGATTGAAAAATTTTTTCTCCCATTCTGTAGGTTGCCTGTTTACTCTGATGATAGTTTCTTTTGCTGTGCAGAAGCTCTTTAGTTTAACTAGATCCCATTTGTCTATTTTGGCTTTTGTTGCCATAGCTTTTAGTATTTTAGTCATTAAGTCTTTGCTCATGCCTATGTCCTGAATGGTATTGCCTAGGTTTTCTTCTAGGCTTTTTATGGTTTTAGGCCTTACATTTAAGTCTTTAATGCATCTTGAGTTAATTATTGTATAAGGTGAAAGGAAGGGATCCCGTTTCAGCTTTCTACATATGGCTAGCCAGTTTTCCCAACACCATTTATTAAATAGGGAATTCTTTTCCTATTGCTTGTTTTTGTCAGGTCGGTCAAAGATCAGATGGCTGTAGATGTGTGGTGTTGTTTCTGAGGCCTCTGTTTTGTTCCATTGGTCTATATATCTGTTTTGGTATCAGTATCATGCTGTTTTGGTTACTGTAGCCTTGTAGTATAGTTTGAAGTCCAGTAGCGTGATGCCTCCAGTTTTATTCTTTTTGCTTAGGATTGTCTTGGCTATGTGGGCTCTTTTTTGGTTTCATATGAAATTTAAAATAGTTTTTTTCTCATTCTGTGAAGAAAGTCAATGATAGCTTGATGGGGATAGCATTGTATCTCTAAATCACTTTGGGCAGTATGGCCATTTTCTTATTTTTAAATATTGCCATGACTGTTTTAGGTCCTTAACATTTTCATATACATTTTTCAAACCAGCTCATCAATTTCTGTCTCCAAAAAAAGCCTACTTAGAATTTTGATAGAAATTACATTAAATGTATAGAACAATTTTGGGAGAATTGCTACCTTAACAGTATGGAGTCTTACAATTCATGAACATGGAATGTCTCTCCATTTTTGTAGCTCTTCTTCAATTTGTTTTAGCAATATTTTGTAGTTTTTAACACAATTTTTTTACTTTTTTTTATTTGTATTCCTGGTTTGTGATGTTATTTTATATATTTATTTTTATTTTTATTATAATTATGCCATATTATATTGATATTATATATATTATACTTACATTTATAATATATTCTTAATTTTTCTGTGTATCTTATTTTTGATGTCATGGATAGAATTTTTTTTCTTTTTTTTTTCTTTATAATTTCATTTTTAGATTGCTCCTTGCAAATATACAGAAATACAATTGTATTAATCTTGTATCCTGTGACATTGGTAAATTTGTTTATTAGTTCGAGTTGCTTTATTATGGATCTCTTTGTATTTTCTGCATAAATGATCATGTCATCTGAGAAATAAAATAATTGTACATTTCTCTTTCAATTTGAGTGCTGTTAATTGTTTTTTTTTTCCTTTTTAATGCACTGGCTAGATCCTTCAGTACTATGTTAAATAGAAGTGATGAGAACAGACATTCTTGCCTCATTCCAGATTATAATGGAAATATTAACATTATTAATGGAAAATTAACATTTAACATCCTCTACCAGTAAGTATTATATCAGCTGTGAACTAAATACTGTTTGTCATTTTAAAGATGTTCCCTTTTATTACTAATTTTTTAAGAGTTTTTATCATGACTACTAGAATTTTTCAATTTTTTTCTGTATATTGAGATAACTGCATTGCTTTTTACTTCATTCTGTTAATATAATGTATTACCTTATTTGACTTTTAGATGACAAACCAACCTGACTGTCTGGAATATATCCTACATGGTCACAGTGTACAATGTTTTTTATATGTTCTTGAATTTAATTTGTTAATATTTTGTTAAAGACTTCTGCCTCTATGTTCATGAAAAATATTAGTCTGTAGTTTCTGTTGCTTATTTATCTGTTTGCTTATGTTTCCTTGTGATGCATTTGCCTGGTATGAGAATTAGGATTATACTAGCCTATTAATAAGATAAGTTTTGATGATTCCCAACTACTATGATTTCTTCTTTAAATATTTCACAGAATTTATGAGTGAGGCCATGAGACAGAGGGCTTTTATTTTATGGAAGATATTAAATTGCTAATTCAATTTTATAGTTGTATTCATACTCTCAAATTCTCATTGACTCCACTTTGGTAATTTGGGTCTTTCCATGACTTTTGCTAGTTATCTAAATTATGACAATAAGATTTTTATAATACTCTTTTATAATATATTAAAATTTCTGTAGGATCCTAATGATGTCATCTCTTTCATTGTCAGTCTTGGTAATTTGTGTTTTCTCTCACATTTGTAGTAAATTTAGGTAAGATTTTGTCAATTTTGTTGGTCTTTTTAAATAATTAACTTTGGGGCATATTTCCATCTTAATCTTTGTGATTTTCTTCTTTCTGCTTGCTTTGAATAACTTTGCTTTTCTGTTTTCAAGTTTCTTAAGATTAAGCTAGGGATGTTAATTTGAGAATATTATTATTTCCTAAAATAGACATTTAAAACTATACATTACCCCAAAACTACTGCTTTAGTTGCATTCTATAAACGTTGAGATGTTGGATTTTAGTCTTTATTCAGTTCAAAACATTTTACAATTTCTTGTGACCTATTTTAGAAGTATATTCATAAATTTCCAAATACTTGAGGGTTTCTCAAATTTACTTGTGTAGCTGATTTCTAATTTAATTCTATTTTTGCCAGAGAATATATTCTCATTCATAACAAACAATCATATTCACTTTTATTCAGTGACATAGAATTTGCAAAATCTCAGAACACTGTGATTTTCTTTGTTTATTCTAAGAAAAAATTTCTAATTTATAGAATAATAAAAAATAAAGCAAGAAGAGAATAAGAAAAAGAGTATGCCAATTTAAAGTATGAATTCTTTCTAGGAATAATCAATATTTTAAAATGTAAACACTTAAGAAGAATTTGAGTTAAAATGTAAGTAGTTCATGATCTCCTTATTATAAACAACTACTCAAGAATATCTTTTCTTAAGTGAGGAGTAACTGAAAAAAATGTACCCTTGTTATTTTAAGAATTAAGACAGGTACATTTAAAATCAAACATAAGGTAAGGTTTTATTTCAACAGATATCCCTAATAAATTTTGTATAAACCATACTGAGTAATTGGAAATGCCTAATCATGGATTTTAAAATAAGTAATCTAAGCTCACGCTTATGTAGTGAAAGGTAAGAAAAAAAGCAAAAATTCTTACTATTGTCATGTCTACAAGGGGAAAGTAAGTGAAGCATTTCCATAAATTCTACTATATGCTCATCACTGTAATGATATGGATAATCTGACCTACTAAACAAGTATGTCTGATTGATCTGATTTATCTTTTATATTAGTATTAATAATTATTATTAATATCTTATTTATTATTATCTTTTATATTATTAAAGATCATTGCCTGAATTACGTTGATCAGTATTTAAAAGCTTTCTTTAGTCATAGAGAAAGATGGATAAGAACAAACCACAGTTACAGGGGTCACTCCTACATGACATGCAAAAGTTAAGGAAAGGAGGAAGACAAATGTTTATGGAAATGATGAAGATCTATGGGAAAGCCAGAAAAACTGGGAAATGCTCGGAAAGAATAGAAATAGGCACAGATGCTTTGCAAGTAGAATCACACACAACTTACTTTCATGACTGAGAATACAGGAGAATACAGTTACCATATGTGTCATCAGTATCTTGAGCATTTACACCCAGAAGGCAGTCACAAGGACACTCCTAAGTCAATCAGCCTTGACTTAGACTGGGATGGGAGAGAGAAGCTTTAGGAATTAGAGAGTGTGGGAGCCACAGTCCCTATTTAACCAATTTGTTTAAACTTAAGGCCTAGATATTGGGGCATGCTACAACATTTTTGTAGGTCACAAATTAATGTCACACCTAAATAAATTTCCCTGCCTTTCTCAATTCAGACATCCTCATATAATAGCCCTCTTAGGATTAAGCAAAGCAGGCCACCAGAAGTCTCATAGGCATGTCAGTTCACAAATGCACTGTAAATTAACATAAATAACAAATAAAACTAAATAAGGAGAAGAATAATGAGAAAAGATAACCGAGAATGAGAAAATCTGTTCTAGTTCTGCTCTGCTACTAACATACTATGTGGATCTTAAGATATTGATTTAAAGACTCCTGGATCCAATTTGTTGAGAAGTAAGGTGGTCTAGGTAGACCAAATACACTATAAGGTCACATCCAGTTCCATGTTGGGGGAATTTAATAAATTTCCATCACCTCTATAAACACAGACACACACACACACACACATGCACACACACACACATTCTCTCTCTCCTATACAGTTGGTATTTTGTTCCTTCAAAAAAATTACATGTATTCTAAACTCATCTGTATAAAAACATGAGTATTTCCACTGTTTTATGCATGTTTATAATTTTTATTTAATAAAAATTATACATTCATAAATTTGAAAGATATATTTGAAATTAACCAGCATACATTGTTGAATGAGAATAAAATACTTCTTAAAAGATATAATTGTCATGGTAACAACCTAGACAGCTGTCTGTGCTTTCTTAATTTTCAGCTGGCTTCCCTTGACAACATTTTTATTAAGTAATTTCTACCAAATATAGTATTATGAAAATAGTGAAATGGAAATTATGATTTTATAATAAATCTACAAACATTTTATCACATAAAGGAGCTAGAGACAAGTGGCAAGATGCTTTCAAAGAGTTATATTCTTGTCTGCAAAACTTGGCAGACTGATGAAATCTTTGAGGATGCTAATTTAATAACATTCACTGAGATTTTGGAAGGTATAGTCATATTTAAAAAGAATCTTCTTATTAGAAGATTCTTAAAGAATAAATTATATGTATTTAAACTCTATCCTTTTCACCTTTCACATCTAGTTCTAGTTATTCATCCTTGATAACTGAATACTTTTATTATACTGTCAACTTTTTAGCAAATGGTTTCTAAGTGATAAGTCAATGTAAACAGATGGCAAGATTTTTTAAACAATAATAATAATGCATGTAAGTAGATGCTATAAGCAATAGAGTAAGAAAAAACAAACAAACAAACAAACAAGAAAACACTGGCTTTGGAGTCAGAAATCCCTATCTTGTGCTTTTCCATTTAGAAGGTTTGTAATTTGTGTCAAATTACATTCTATGAGCCTCAGATTCCTCATCAGTAAGACAACTATAAGAATACTGGTCATATTGTTCAGAATTTAATATTAACTGAAAACATTTTATAAACTAAAGAGCGGCATGTTAATACTTTTATTATCGTCTATTTTGAGAATCACAACAAATAAAATCTAACATGGTGCACATATGTATGGCTGGGTTAAGAGAGATATAGGCAGATAACTTAAAAATTATTGCACCTTCAGAGTTCAACATAGTTCACTGAACATTCAGAGTCAATAAATGGTTTAGCAGCCTCTTCAAGCTGCTAAAAACACCTTTTAAACAAAAAGCAAATACTCATGGCTCTGAAGGAAAACAAGTATATGACATATTTTATCTTCATTGTGCCTGCCTTGGTCATCCTAAAGTCATGATGAAAGAGTAAGGTTGACTATATCCTGGTCTTGGAGTCTTATTGTCAAAGGCTGCTTTTCTTATATTCAAAGTATTGGCTTGTATCTTTGTATCTTATATTTTGATATTTATTCATTGTGTTTCAAATCAAAGTTTTGCATTAAAAAATCTCAATTGAGGACTTTATTCAGTTAGAATCCAGATGATTCTCTGCAGGTAAGTGTCACATACAGATAGCCTTCAACTTATGATGGTTCAAGTTAGTAATTTTTCCACTGTGCAATGATACAAAACCATCACAATTTCCATGTACTGTGAATTTTGAATTTTTATCTTTTTCCAGGCTAGTGATATGCAGTCATGAGATATTCAACACCTTATTATAAAATAGGCTTTGTGTTAGGTGATTTTGCCCAACTACAGTCTAATGTAAGTGTTTCGAGCACACTGAAGACAGGCTAGACCAAGCTATGATGTTTGGTAGGTTGGGAATATTTAATGCATTTTTGACTTATGATATTCTCAACTTGTGATGGGCTAATTGGGACATAAACTCACCATAAATCAAAGAGTGCCTGTATTAAAGAGTACAAAAGGATTGAGATTCAAGAAGCCTCAATTTAGGCCTTCGTGCTGTTGATGAATAATTCTTGGGTTTTGTGGGGAAAATCACTCCTCTGGGTTTTACTGTATTTGTCTCTGAATAATAAAAGGACAATTCAAGTTTAAAATGCCCTGAATTTAATCACATTTTTACTATACATATTTGTAACTATAGTACGGACGAATTTTCATGTAACTTCTGTACTACCTCACTATTTACGGCACAAACTCAATTACATATATGCTGAGGATCTGACAAGGAGTCTATGGCTTCACCTTTACAGCAATGTAGGAATAATTCTCTAATTTATGTTAGCTTTATATGGAGCATAAGCCCAAATGGCAATCAAAGTCTCTGTCAAGCCTCCAAAGGATGCAGTCTCTCCACTCTGACTTCAACATTTAGCTAGAAGAGAGACAGTGATGTGTTCATTATAGGATCCTAAATCTGATGCTCATTGCAGTAAAGTCACTAATGCGTTACTAGGTTACACATACGTGTGTCAAACTATGTAAGGATATAGTTAAGGACCACATTATATTGGTCCTTAACTCTCTTGTTAATAGACCACATTGTATTGGTCCCCTACTCTCTTGTTAATAATAGACCACATTGTATTGGTCCCCTACTCTCTTGTTAATAGAATTATCACAGTGACTAAGATCAAGTAGACTCTATGCTCCTCATTTTTGTTTACCCCTTAACACAGGTTTCTCTGATATTTTTTCCTAAGGGAAAGCAACATCAACAATCTTACTGTTTTACTAACATTCCCAATAGTAAAATGGTCGACTGGCCAGATCTCATGGCTCTCTCCCAGTATATCTTGCATCAAATGTTTTCCAAAATGTATTAATTAACTTATTTAGAATATATATTTCTCATGTTACAATTATAGTTTTAAAAGGTACAATTTTTGTGTAAATCAAACTTAAAGTGGAAGAATTAGTTTTATCTCAAATACATGGGTTACTTTGCTGAAAAGTTCACCATTTCTTTTTTTTTTAATGTGAAAATCCCTTCAAAATATTTAACAAAGATTTATTTATTCATTTATCCATTCAGCAAATATTTATTGAGTGTCTTCTATTTGGCCAGAACTATTCTAGGTATGACAGACAACAAGATAAAACAAATGAACTCACTGACCAAATGGTGCTTATACTCTAGTGAAGGACAGAAAAATAGTAAAACCTCAAATGATATCTGCTATGAAGTAAATGATAGGTAAAAACTTTTTCAAACAATTCAGTCTGCAAAGGGATCTCTGTGGTATTTCAGTTCAGCAGAATCCTGAATGAAATGGAGTAACATTTTATAATTTACCTATGCATTTTCATGAGCACTTCTCAATTCATAGGAAAACGAGAAATTCATTCAATAAATATTTATTATCTTTTCATTACACAGAATATTTTAATAAATTTTGGGATCCTTTTTAATGATCAGCATTTCATATCTTGAATTTTTCTTGTCGAGCACTAGTAAGCAATATTTTTCTTTATATAGTAAGTTTTACAAACATTGGATTCTATTTCCTTTATGATCAGGATCATATGTCTTGAATTATTTTTCTCCCACACTAGCAGATGATACTCAAGGGAGGAGGGGGCTCACTGGCTTTATCTTTAGTTCAAGGGTACATGCTTTTCCTCTTGCTACATTAAAGTACAATTGTGCAGTTTATTTAATGCAGGTAGACTTTTGTTATCATGTTATGGTGGTGGTTGTCCTTAGCCTGTTTTTAATTGATTATCTTCTTATTGATTGGTGATTTTTTATTCTAATAGAAACCTACTCTTTTTAGCTGCTTCTTTCCCTATCCCATGTCTCTAAGGGAGATCTCCATTTTCCAGTGTGTGCACATTTCCCCTGGAATAGAATCTTTCAAGTATGCCACATCTCATTCTGTGTATTTTCCAAAACTTCACCCTTCCCATAAATCAACAATCTGATTCACCATACCTCAGATTGTTCTCACTGTTCCCCACACAGGGTGAATATTCCCCTTCTGTCGAACTTAGACAATGTTATGTCTATCCAATACCAGTCAGGTCAAACTGACTTCTGTACTCTTTGAAACATATCCTTCTAAAATTTGTTATACTTACATACTATTTATTTATAATTACATATTATTTATTATCATCATCATCATATCCATCACCTCGTAGTATCAAACTGCATTACTGCCATCCTGACCAAGAATCTGCTGTTGGTTGAGATAAAACATGCTTGACCCTCACTGACTGTAATAGTCCATTTTCACACTGCTATAAAGAAATACCTGATACTGGGTAATATACAAAGGAATGAGGTTTAATTGACTCCGAGTTCTGTATGGCTAAGGAGACCTCAAGAAACTTACAATCATGGCATAAGATGAGGAAAAGCAAGTCCCTTTGGTTCAAAAGGCAGCAGGAAAGACCAAGAGAGCAGGGAAAATCACAACTTATAAAACCATCAGATCCTGTGAGAACTCTCTCACTATCACAAGATCAGCATGGGAAGAACCATACCCATGATCCAATCACCTACCACCATGTCCCTCCTTTGACACATGCAGATTATATTTGAGATGAGATTTGGGTGGGGACACAAGGACAAACCATATCATTCCACCCAGCCCCTTCCAAATCTCGTGCCCTTTTCACATTTTAATCATGCCTTTCCAACAGTCCCCCAAAGTCTTAACTCATTCCAGCATTAACCCAAAAGTCTAAAATCCAAAATCTCATCTGAGACAAAGGAAATCCCTTCCACCTATGAGCATGTAAAATCATAAACAGTTAGTTACTTCCAAGGTACAATGGGGGTACAGGCATTGGGTAAATGTCCCCATTTCAAATGGGACAAATTGGTCAAAATAAAGAGGATACAGATGCCCATCCTAGTCCAAAATCCAGTGGGAGAGTCATTAAATCTTAAAGCTCCTTTGACTCCATGTCTCACATCCAGGGCACCCGAATGCAAATGGTGTATTCACATGGCCTTGGACAGATCCACCACTGTGGCTTTGCAGTATTCCACCCCCATATCTGTTCTCATGGGTTGGTGATGAGTGCCTGTAGCTTTTCCAGGTGCACATTAGAAGCTGTTCATGGTGACAGAGCAAAAGAACTGTCATCTTGGACAAACACCACTGTTTTAAGTTCCAGCTCCCTTTCTAACCTCATGCATTTCAAGGAAATCACTTCTCTTTTAACAACAAGCAGCCAGAAAGAGCAGACAGTAAAACACAGATAAGGCAGCTCAGGCACAGAAGGAAGGGGGAAAGTCTCTTGGGTAATCACCAAACTTCATATTCATACAATGGGGCCCAGTAAAATAGTGGACCTAATAAGCACATCCATTTCTCTTTAGGTGTACTAAGATAGGAAAGGTAAAAGCAGACTCAGATGTATGGAAACAGACACAAAATGTCTCCTGTTGCAGGAAGTCAAGGACCCCGAATGGAGGGACTAGCTGAAGCCATGGCAGAAGAACATAAATTGTGAAGAATTTATGGACGTTTGTTAGTTCCCCAAATTAATACTTTTATAATTTATTACGCCTGTCTTTACTGCAGTCTCTGAACACAAATTGTGAAGATTTCATGGACATTTATCACTTCCCCAATCAATACTCTTATAATTTCCTATGCCTGTCATTACTTTAATCTCTTAATCCCATCATCTTCATAACCTGAAGATGTATGTCACCTCAGGACCCTGTGATGATTGCGTTATCTGCACAGATTATTTGTAAAGCATGTGTGTTTCAACAATATGAAATCTGGGCACTTTGAAAAGAACAGGATAAGAGCAATTTTCAGGGAACAAGGGAGATAACCATAAAATCTGACTGCCTGCAGGGCCAGGCAGAACAGAGGCACATTTCTGTTCTTTCAGAAAGCGAATAGGAGAAATATCACTGAATTCTTTTCTCAGCAAGGAACAACCCTGGGAAAACGAAAGCATTCCCAAGGTGAGGTCTCTAAAATGGCTGCTCTGGGAGTGTCTGTCTTATGCAGTTGTAGAATAGGGATGAAATACGCCCTGGTCTCCTGCGGTACCCCTAGGCTTGTTAGGATTCGGGAATTCCAGTCTGGCAAAATTCTAGTCAGACTGGTTGTCTGCTCTCAAACCCTGTTTCCTCTTAAGATGTTTATCAGTGAAAATGTGTGCCCAGCAGGACATGGACCTTCATCAGTAATTCTAGTTTCACCCTGGCCTTGTGATCTCACTCTTCCCCCATTTGCCTTGTGATATTTTATTGCCTTTGAAGCATGTGATCTCTGTGAGCCACACCCTGTTCATACACTCCCTCCCCTTTGAAAATCGCTAATAAAAACATGCTGGTTTTGTGGCTCGGGGGCATCACAGAACCTGCCAACATGTGATGTCACCTCTGGAGACCCAGCTGTAAAATTTATCTCTTTTATACTCTTTCTCTTTATTTCTCAGACCAGCCAACACTTAGGGAAAATAGAAAAGAACCTATGTTGAAATATTGGGGGCTGGTTTCCCTGATAGTCTCCCTCCCACATAAGCAAGACAAAGAGACATAGAAACATTCTGAGCCTGTGATAAGCTCTCCTACCCTGAATCCTTAAGTACTCTTAGTCTGTAAGAGAGAGTGCCCCTGAATGAAATCAACCAGAAGCCCCCTCACTTTTATACTAAAAAATAAATGTGTCTTTGACTACTGAGCTGCTTTTCATGTTTCCTTCCTCTTTCTTTAACTCTTAGCCATGGATCTGCCATTCCGGGGTCTGGAGGATGGTTGCCCTCTTCTCCCAGCTCTATTGGGAAGTGGCCCAGTGGGGACTGTGGGTGGGCTCCAAATCCACATTTCCCTTCCACACTTCCCTAGCAAAGGCATTCCGTGAGGGTTCTGCCTCTGCAGCAAACTTCTACCTAGACTTCCAGGTATTTTCATATATACTCTGAAATCTTGGCAAAGGTTGCCAAACCTCAACTCTTGTCTTCGGCACACTGGCAGGCTCAACATCACATGGAAGCCACCAAGGCTTGGCATTGGCATCCTCTGAAGCAACAATCTGAGTTGTACCTTAGCCCTTATCATCCATGGCTGGAGCTGGAGCAGCTGGGCCACAGGACACCAAGTCCCAACACTGCACAGAGCAATGGGGCCCTGGGCCCATCTTACAAAACCATTTTTCCCTCCTAGACCTCCAGGCCTGTGATGAGAGGAGCTGCTATGAAGGTCTGACATGCCCTGAAGACATTTTCCTCATTGTCTTGGCTATTAACATTCAGCTCCTCATTACTTACGCAAATTTCTGCAGTTAGCTTGAATTTCTCCTCATAAAGTGGGTTTTTCTTTTCTACCACATGGTCAGGCTGCAAATTTTCCAAACTTTTATGCTCTATCATCTCTTGAATGCTTTGACGATTAGAAATTTCTTCCACCAGATACCCTAAATCATGTCTTTCAAGTTAAAGGTTCCACAGATCTCTAGAGCAGGGGCAAAATGCTACCAGTATCTTTGCTAAAGCATAGCAAGAGTGACCTCTGCCCCAGTTCTCAATAGGTTCCTCAACTCTGAGGAACTCAAAACTACTCAACAATTCTCTAGAAAGTTCCAAAGTTTCCCATATCTTTCTGTCTTCCTCTGAGCCCTCCCAACTGTTCCAACCTCTGCACGTCCCCAGTTCCAAAGTTGCTTCCACATTTTCATGTTATCTTTATAGCAGTACCCCACTTCTGGTACCAATTTCCTGTATTAGTCTGTTTTCACACTGCTATAAAGACATATCAAAGACTATGTAATTCATAAAGGAAAGAGATCTAATTGACTCACAGTTCTGCATGGCTGAGGAGGCCTCAGGAAACTTACGATCATGGCAGAAGGTGAAGGAGATGCAAGTACCTTCTTCAAAAGGTGACAAGAAAGACAGAGAAAGCATGGGTAACCACTACTTATAAAACCATCAGATCTCATGAGAACTCACTATCATAAGAACAGCATGGGGGAACATCCCCCATGATCCAATCACCTCCCACTATGTCCCTCCCTTGACACATGGGGATTACACTTTGAGATAAAATTTGGGTGGGGACACAGAGCCAAACCACATCACTGACTCTTATGATTTAGTTAATGTGAGCCAAATATTAATGATAATTGAATCTTGTTATAGGCCTACCAGCAAAACTAACCTGTGAAAAAATGCCATAGGTACACAGCTATCTAGACATTGTAGAAAGTGTACATATGTTTACAAACCTATCAAAATGCATTACTGTTATACTTGCAGTAACATGCATTTTAATTGCAACTACTCTTATCTACTTGGGTCCTAGCAATCTCAAACAGGACCACCTATAATCTAAAACTCAGAAAACTAAAACACTTTGGAACTAGGTTAACAGACAGATAAGAAACTGGATCTTCCTACTTCATAACCATCGATTCAGAAACACTTTTGAAATATAATAGATGAGTAACTACAGAAAAAGACTTGCGCTTCTTGGAAAGAAACAAATTCCTAAGAGAATATGTCATTGATAGAGACCTATTATAACATAATTCATCCATGAGAATATTTTGATTTACTATTAAAATTATGCCCTTCATTTTCTTAATTATGTTCAAAGATCTTTGGAAAAAGCAGGTGCCTGAGTCTAAACCTCACGATAATTACATGAGATTCATCAAATCATTAAATTTAGAATATAAACAGAATGTGTTACTATTTGAGGATAAAACAGGATTAATATATAAGAGCATTTATTGAAGGGAGAAGAAAAATAGGTTGAAGACAAGGCAAAAAAATGAAAGACTAAAATGACCAGAACTTGGATCACCTCTGGACTTGGGATCAAATTCACTTCTCTTATAATGAATAAACATGGTGGAATTCCTTTATCCTGTTTCAGAGCACCTTACCACACACCATAAGATAAGATAAAAGGCAGGGTAAGTCATTTGTATTGCCTGGGGTGATGTGGGGGAGGGGAAGTAGGGAACTGCTAATAAGAATTTGCTTTCTGGAGATATTTGGCAATTTCTGGTGTCATGCTTGGCTGTCACTACTGGGGCATGCTACTGGCATATAATGGTTAGAGGCCAGAGATGCTGCTAAATAAACTGCAATGCAAGAAACAGACTCCTGTAACAAAGAATTTTCTGGCCCAAATATCAACAGTGCTCAAGTTGAGAAACTCTGACCTAGAAGAACTATTTTCAACGTTGAGCCATGAGCATCACCTAGAAAACATTAAATCACAGATTGTTGAGTTCTATCCTCAGTACTTCTGACACAGTATGTCTTGGGTGGAGCCTAGAATTTGCACTTCTAAGAAGCTTCCTGATGATGTTAATGCTACTTGTCTGAGAACTACATTTTGTAAATCATAATCTTGACCTAAATTACTTTGATATAAACATTCAGAAAATGTAATACTTCTCCTTACCTACAATATATCCTATCTATAATCATAAATGTAATGTCTGTCTTCTCTTCCAGATTCTTAATTCCATTAGAGTAAAATCTGTACAATTCAGCACTGCATATTCACATAACAGGCACTCAAATATCAAATTAATAAAAAACTTCCAAATCTAAATGTTTGGAATTCTGCTACAATGTTTCAAAGTCTATGAGTTGTTTATCTCTGAAGCATTTCCCTTGCCAAATGACAATATACTTGTTAATTATAGGCTTTTAACATTACAAGAAAAAAGTCTGGAGACGGTATTTGCTACTTTTGAATATCTTCTGCCTTGAAAGTTGAAAGCATCAGTCAACAAAACTTTGCTCAAATCGCTATAAGCTTTTAAGAATTCATGCTAAAATATTTGTACACATGATTGATATTAATGAAAATTATGTGGCTGCCTCATAACTTAGCCTTTCCAAATCAAAACAAGGACTTTTATAAGAATATAATGTAAATTTTTAAAAAGCCTTTCTATTAGCATCAATATAAAATAAAAAAAGACAAACTTTAAAAGTACAAATGTGCAAAATGTACAAAATAGACCAATAGGCTCAATCTTTGTTACAGACCTTCCTTTTTATCCAGCCCATGCTATCCCTAGGTTTCTAACCCAGTATCCTAAGACCAATCTAAAGCCACATGAGATACAGGACTGTTCAAGACAACTCATCTTAGAAAGATAAGGGACAAAATATTAATTATTCTGGCAAGTGTTAAGTCCCCTTACATTTCTCTCAATAATGTAATCCTCTTGGAATTACATAAAAATAATGTAAATCCACGAGAAGAAAAGGTCTGTGATAGTTTTTAATATCGTTGCAAGGGAGAGTAACTGTACATAGATTTGAAAAGGAAAAAATACATTTAGTAAATTTGTCTTTAGATTTGTGTTCAGTTTAAAACAAGTTACCTCTCATTAATCATCAAAGCCATTAAACAAAAGGCATCTTGTTCTACTGTCTTTCCTTTGTAATATGCTTATAGGCAAACAACCAGAAAAATCTTCAGAAAGCACTATTTTGATCTTCTTCCTCTCTTACAAATCCCAAGCAACATTCCACTGAACGCTGAATACTGTTAATAAAATCTTCTTGATCCCCCAAATCAGGAATTAGGCTAACTCAGAAACAATCCTAAAATAACATCTAGAGATTTCTAATGAAACCACACCCACACCCACACACACACACACACAACACACACACAGATAATATATTGCAAGAGTCGTGGTGGCAAGGGGTAGGAGTGGAGGAGCACTGGACCTGGATATCTGATCGAGGAATTGGATTTTGATCCTCTTACAGAGCTGATGAACTTTGGGCCTACCAAAACTAATTGGTTAAAACTGAGACTTGGGCATTAAATCTAGGACCTTAACAGAGTACAAGCACAGTGAAGACAAAAAAACTCTGTCTCAAAAAAAGAAAAAACAAAAAAGAAACTTGTCTTGACATAGGTCTGACAAAAATAAATTAAAGTTTATATTCATCATGAGAATGATGAATCAAATAACTAGGTTTTTCCCTCCACATGTAGGGAGTCTAAATTTGTACCACCCATGTGATTTGAATAACTGAGAGCCGCAAATAATTATATTTCAAGTGTTCAATAGTCAAATGTAGCTCGTGCCTACCATATTAAACATTGCTGAGACAGGTAAGTAATATTCAAACATAACCACAGGGTATCTCAGATAAACACAGTAATCATTAACCCTAAATATGAATAGGCGGAAATAGGAAAGATTCCCAGAAGAGATAATAGTTCATCTGACTTCAAATGACAAATAGGTGATTCTAGGTCACATAAAAAGCCCTTTCCAACTTCACATAACAAAATTTACCTATTACAAAACCCATATCAAATAGCTAAATCTAGGTCATGGACATCACAGTTTTCTGAAGAACTCCAGCTGGAAGTCTAGGTTAATCCCAATTCGGGATTTGTACAGCACTATATTAAACTCACCTTTGGCTCTCAACATTATATTTATCTATTTCCCCCTTTTCTCCTGTGACCAATTTTATAATTTTATTTTATTAGATTTGGTTTAATTATTTACTTCAAAATCCTCTGGCGTTAAGATGAGAAACTGCATAGTAAAATAATAAGATATGCATAACACTAAATCAGCAAGAAGAAAAACACAGACAAAAAAGGAATATCTAGAAAAAAGTGAGGAAGATAATACAGTAGACAAATGCAGCTCTGTATGGCTTATACAGCTGAATATGCCGTTGAACTTTCTGAAAACCAATGTAAGAACAAAATAATGCCAGTATAATATTTACTTAATGAAAAACAAATGTATTTTTTCCTTAGCAAAAAAAACTTACCTTGTTTTTCAACTTCACTTTTCATGTAATATATGGAAATTGTTATATGCGCGCACACGCGCGCGCACACACACACACACACACACACACACACACATTATTTTTCTTGATTACGAATTCCTCCAAGGCAGGTAGTTTTTCTCATAGGCATCATACTAAGAAAAAAATGCTGTTCAAAAGAACTAATTAATTTACAAAATGAAGATTAAGAAATAGTAGCATCTAAAATAAATATTTTTGCAAGTTTGCAATTACAACTGTAAAATTCAAAACCAACCACTCTTCAATTCTACAATGGTAATCCAGTGTAATCTAGAATTTAGAAAGGCAGTCTAAAATTTTTAATATGGTCTAAAATGTTTATCCAGTTTTAAATCAGTTTTTCTTTTCAAATGTTTGACCTATAGAGTTTATATGTTTAAATTTAACATATCCTACGTCTTTAATAAAAGCTCTATTTTGCACTCCAACTCAGAACAGCTATCTGAATAAACACGTGTGTGATAATTTCTATTTCCTTTAAGGATAAGAGATAAGAATTTTATTTGTTTCTAATCACTGCCACATAGGAGATCAGAATTTGGGGAAGCTTCATGGTAATTCTTCAACTCCAAATAACCTACTATCCATCTTCTTGGTAGAAATAAAACAGAATGGGCTGGGCGTGGTGATTCATGCCTGTAATCCAAGAACTTTGGGAGGCAGAGGCGGGTGGATCACGAGGTCAGATCGAGACTATCCTGGCTAACACGGTGAAACCCTATCTCTACTAAAAATACAAAAAAAAAATTAACCGGGCGTGGTGGCGGGCACCTGTAGTCCCAGCTACTCAGGATGCTGAGGCAGGAGAATGGAGTGAACCCGGGAGGCGGAGCTTGCAGTGAGCTGAGATGGCACCACTGCACTCCAGCCTGGGCGATGGAGCGAGACTCCGCCTCAAAAACAAAAGAAAACAAAACAAACAACAACAACAACATATATATGTATATATAAAAAAATGTATTCCAATTTAGCAAAAATTTCTAAAATCCTATTTTGTAAGTTGTTTTCTGTAGTTATATTTGTCAAGATTAAAATATTCTATTTTTGTTGTGATAAAATATATGTAACATAAAATGATCATTTTAACCATTTTTAAGTGTACGGTTCAGTGGCGTTAAGGGCTTTCCCATCGCACAGTGCAACCATCACCACTATTCATGTCCCGACATTTTTCATCATTTCAAACTGAAACTATGTACCTCTTAAACAATAACTTCTCATTATTCCCTTTCTGCAGCCCCTCTTAGCCACTATTCTACATTGTGCTTCCATGGATTGACTGTTTTAGGTACACAGTATTAGTGGAGTCGTACTACTTGTCCATTTGTATCTGCTTTATTTCACTTAGCATAAGGTGTTTTGGATTCATCCATAGGGTAGCATATGTCAGAATGTCCTTCCTTTTTAAGGCTAAATAATATTTTATTGCATGTACACACCACATTTTGTTTTTCTGTTCATCCATCAATACACATCTGAGTTGTTTCTACTTTTGTCGGGGGGGGGGCAACTGAGAATAATGTTGGTATAATAATTGGCATACACATACATGTTCAAGTCTTTGCTTTCCATGCTTTTGAGTGTATACCTAGCATACATAGCAGTGGCATTTTTTTTTTATGTATTCTATGCTTTTTTAGTTATTCTATGCTTAATATTTTGAGGAGCCACCTTTCCTTCCACAGCACAAAGGTTCCAATTAATTTCTCCACATCCTTGCCAACACTTGTTATTTTTGTTGTTGTTGCAATACTTTTTTCATGACAGTCATCCTAATGGAGGTGAAGTGGTATCTCATTGTGGTTTGATTTGCATTTTCCTAATGATTAGTGATGTTTAACATCTTTTCATGTGCTTACTCTCACCATTTTTTAATCATGATTTTTGTTTAATTTGAGATTTCATCCACATTAATAGGCCCATCTCTCATTTTTTTCAGCTTGAATCCCTAGTCATATAAGGAAACTTATGATTATTTTTAATATACAAAGCAGATACAACTTTTGCTCCTGAAGTGTTTGAATGTGAGCTGTTTGGCACTATGTGGCACATAAAATGCATTTAACAAAATGAGATACATGTTACAAAAGAAATTATATTGTGTTTGAATAAAAATTTAGACACAACAAAATACTGTATCATTTTTGTTCATTTTTGGTGACAGCTCTTACAATACCACTAAGGCAGTCGTTTATCACTTTCAAAATTCACACCTATTTTCTACTAGATGAACATTGATGTTTAGTCATAGTCTTCATATAATTCACACACTGTACTGCAAGCTGTTGTTTACTACATGATTAAGGTAAAGGGACATTGGATTATGAATATTTCAGTTGCCACCTGTTTTCCTATCCAGTATCATTTTTCAATTTTCAACGCACCACATAGATGTTTATCTGTGGAATCATAAATAACTTAGATGATACTAAAGTTGTGCTTATCAACATTGAGTAACACACTTAACTTAAACCACTTCTAAGCAAGTTCCTCTTTTAATCATTTTCACTCCACTTCGGCTTCGTAGACTCCTTTTCTGAATCTATGTCATGATTTGAATGATTTGAATGGCATGAGATGAGATGGAGCACTGGGTCAATTTCGATCCTCTCTATAAAGTGTAGAAATAGGCAAATATATTTCTTCTCTAATGCTGAAAACTTGCATAAGAGGTTATAATCAAGGGTTGATTTATATGTATAAAAAAGGTTGCTGCTTGAGCTATCCACTAGAAGAGGGTTAATTCAGTAGAAATCTCTTTGCTGATATTAGGGAATATCTTCACCCTATTATCCATTATTTTGAATTAATTCAAACATCTTTTCCATGAAATCAGGTAAGAGTCCAGATTAGATGATTTGGAAGTCTCTTCTGACTCTAAAATGCTGCATTTCCTTGGCATGTAATTATCAATAAATGACACTCTGATTTAACATCATGCAGTCAAGTGATTACTTACCGATGAGACTATATGCTTCTTTTTGAGAAATACTGTAACTTATACTTTGTGAAATTGCAGTATCTTACATACTATTAGACCACAATTTTGAATTTACTATTGGTAGGCTGGAATATTAATTATTATTGGGGTAGAATAAATTGTTAATTAAACTAAAGATGGTTCAGTTTAAAATGCTTCATATATATATCCCAATTTCTACCTCAAAATGCAGTTGTACACATAAACTGAATGATCTTAAAGAACCAGAAAAAGAAAACTTCAAATTAGACCAGTAGCTTTCCATATTTTTAAAACTCCCAAGTGTTTGTTCCTGTATTATTTTTCATTATTGTTGTTTTTCAATACCCACCCTATTCTCTGTAACATCCAGCATCACACCTTGCCGAGATTCTAAATGGGCCTCAATAAATAATGTTTAAAAGTGGTTGATTGATTATGTCTAATATTTGAGTTCTAATGAGTGCGCTTAAGAATCCAATGATAAAAAATCAGGTATTTTCTAAGTGAGACCTATACCCTAACACTTACCCTCAATATTTTAATCTTTAAATTATGTCATTTAAGCATTTTAATATAACACTTCTCAGTTGTCTTTAATACCTCAAAATTTAAAAAATAAAATAATCTATTTGCAATTTACTTGTCTCTAGATTGAAAAGAGTTAATGACATCCAAAATCCTAAACTCTTACAACTAAATTTGTAGGGAGAAATTAAACCAAATTTTATCTAATGCACTTAGTTTATATGAGATGCCAAACACAGAGGAAAGAACACGGTATATGTTCAACATGTTACTATTTGTAGAATGATCACTTCTTAACTAAGATTACAAAGATTTTTATCACTATTCCATACCCAATACATTATTTTGCATTGCGATAGACTTTTACTGATATCTCTGCAAAATATTTTTCACCCTTTTGATCTAACGTTTCCACTATGAACAGAGTTGTTTTGTAAATAAGAATATTACCACTCCCAATAACATCTGTCCAAACGCTTTTACTTAGAGAAAAATTAAAAAATTTTCCACTAGACAGGTGCCAGGAACATGTATTGGGGAAAGGACAGGCTCCTTAATAAATGATGCTGGGAGAAATGGGATATACATATGCAGAAGAATGAAATTTCACCCCTATCTCTCACTATATACAAAATCAACTGAATATGGATTGTAGACTTAAATGTAAGACATGAACATAAGAAACTACTAGAAGAAAACATTGGGGAAATTCTTCAGGACATTAATCTGGGCAAACATTTTTTGTGTTAAGATAGGCAACGAAAGCAAAGCAACAATAGACAAGTAGGATTACATCAAATTAAAAAGCTTCTGCAGAGCAAAGGAAACAAATCAACAAAGTAAAGAGCCAGCCAACAGAATTTGATTATGTTTACAAATTATCCAAACAACAAGGCATTAATAATCAGAATATATAAGGAACTAAAACAACTCAGTAGCAAAAAAAACAAATCAACAATAATCCAATTAAAAATTGGCAAAAGACCCTAATAGACATTTCTCAAAAGAAGACATAAAGATGGTCAACAGGCATATGAAAAGATGTTGAACATCACTAATCATCAGAGAAATTAGAATCAAACCATCTCATCACAGTTAAGAGCTGTTATCAAATAGACTAAAATTATGAATGCTAATGAGGATGTGGAGAAAGGGTAACTCTCACACACTGTTGTACACTGTTAGTGGGAAGGTACATTAGTACAGTCACTATGAAAAATAAACAATATAGTGTTCCTTCCCCAGAAAACTAAAAATAAAACTACCATATTATTCAATCAAACTGCTGGGTACATAGCCCAAGAAAGGAAATCAGCATATCAAAGAGATATCTACACTCTTAGGTTTATTACAGCACTATACACAATAGCCAAGATATGGAATAACAGATGAATTAATAAAGAAATGTGATACGTGTGTGTGTGTGTGTGTGTGTGTGTGTGTAGAAATATTATTCAGCAATAAAAAAGAATAAAATCTTGTCATTTGCAGAAACATGGATGGAACTAGAAGTCATTATGTTAAGTGAAATAAACTAATCACAGAAGTACAAATATTGCATTTGCTCACTCATGTGGAAGCTAAAAAAGTGGATCTCATGGAGATAGAGGGTAGAATGGTGGTTATCAGAGGCTGGGAAAGCTACTGCGGAGGGAGGGATGAAGAGAAGTTGGTTAATGGTGACAAAAATGCCATTAGAAGGAATAAATTCTAGTGATTGATAGTATAGTAGGTGGGTGATAATTAACATTTTAAAATATATTTCAAAGAAGCAAGAAGAGAACTGAAATGCTCCAAACACCAAGAAAAGATACAAGTTTGAAGTGATAAATATCCCAATTTCTCTAATTGGATCACTAAATCTTGTATACATGTATCAAACTATCACATGTACCTTCAAAATATGTACAATATTATGTATCAGTAAAAAAATGAAAATTATTTTTTTAAAATAAGAAGAGTTTGTTAGTACTTCCATTTGCTCCAATCTGTGCTGTGTATGTGTCTATTATTACAGCTCTTACCCTATGTTGCCTGCACTGGCAGCTTCTCAAGGATGTGGAAACAATTTGATTCATCCAAGTATTGCCAGGACCCCATTCAATGTCTGATAAGTAAATGTTCAGTCAACTGCATTTAATAAAAAAGGACACAATTTACCTGGCCATGATATCAGCCAATGTTTCAGATGGTTGGTGATGGAGATTGAACTAATTTATCAAATTCTCAATTATAAATTAACAACATAATATCAAACTAAAATTATCCAGAAAATTTCATACTACAGCATCTTTTTTCCCCTATTTAATTTAGTTTTGTTGCTTTTGCTGTGCTGTCTAATGTGTATATTATACTATCATCATTACTCATATATGTATAGTAATTGATATTTTTCAGAAGCCCTTAATATTTACTACCTGAGCCTATCTCTGGGGCAAATTGAGCAGGAAGCTATGACCAATGTATCCACAGTGTACAGAAGTTATTTATTTAAAGATAAATAGATAATGACTGTTAGAGTCAGACCGGAATTCAAGTCTCCAGAAGTGTAGAAAACCTCATAAAACAAAAATTTGAATTTGTATTTGAGCATGGAAATCATGATACCTGAGTGACACAAGAAGAATGAATCTTATTAAATAAATTTATATAAGAAGTTCATTTAGCTAACTTCATTATAGAAAACATCAGCCCTGTTGTTTCAAAAGCTTAAGAAAATAAACGGAGTTCTTAAAGAAACAGGAGAAAAATACTGAGTGTATTCAATTTGTGCACGCCTGAGGGTAGTTCTAGTGTAGAGAGTAGCCATATGTGAGCCTGATGTTCTATTTATAAAGTGAAATCAAGAGAGTATTAAACATTTAGTGAATGTGAATTCTAACTAGAAAAAAAAAAAAAAAACTACGTCACAGAGAATGGTATCTTGCTTATGGGATTAATTACATGATGAGAACAGAATATTTTGTTTAGATACAGATATGCCTTTGACTTTATATGTATATGCACACACATGTGTATATGTATTTATACATTTACACACACACGGAAACACACATACACACAAATAGCTAAAGTAGCCCTGCCTGAACAGAGAATTATTAAGATAACAGAAATTAATGAAATCAGTGAAAATCTCTTCAGTGGTTTTTAATTGGCTGTAAATATATAGAACACCCACCTAAATCACAATCCATAATATTGATTGTATTTATACATTGCTAATGCAGTGGCATGAAAATGAAAAACGCCCTTCTTTCATAGCCCATGAAACATTTAGAAAAATTGTTACATAAGGACAAAGGGAAAATAACACTAATAAAATAAATACACAGACTGAATTCTCCAGCTATGACTGTTAACGCAATAACGATGTGGCCTCTCAAGCACGAGAGCAAATAGGGTCTCCAATCCTTACTGTCTGACAGAAAACAGAATCGCTTTGCTCATGGCAGGGAGAGTGGGAGATTCTGCTCTGTTTGGTTTAGATGACAAGGCACTTGGATCACTATATCATGAAGGATGCGGTAGGCCATCAATTTGGACAACAACTAGTTGCACGACTTCTCAATCTTAGCACTACTGACATTTTGGACCAACTAATTATTTGTTAAGGGAGGGCTTTCCTGTGCATAAAAGATGTTCAGCAGAAGATGTTCAGCAGAATTTGTAGTCTCTACCCACTAAATGCCAGTAGCTCTCCCATATCTGTGACAATCAATTGTTTCATGTCTGCTGAAAGGCAACATTGCCTTATTGATAACTACTGAGCTAAAAGACACACACACACACACACACACAATTGCCTATGGATTTTAAACAAGAATTTCTCAGAAGTAATTCAGGTTAACAAAATTGAACTTGAATTGACCAATTATTTTGTGTATCAATAGCAATCTATAGTATATCAGAAGGAAATGGTCCCTTTATATGATCATGTCTAATTCTTTAATGTCACAGATGAAAAAAACTAAACTCACCTTAGTATGAATGGCTTTCCTCAAGTCCCTCATACAGCTAGACAGTAGCCAAACAAGCAGAACCAACGAGAGCAAAACCAATTCTTTCTTTTAATGAATATCTCCCACATTTGAAATCTTTAATTTTAAGAAGTATTTCCTAAAATAAATTGTATCATCTTTCTTTCAGATTTTAGCCAAACTCATAATAGCTTACATAAAGTATGAGTCAACTGTCGAGGTCTGTCGTGAATAGCATTCCTGCTAACATAATTAAGTGTACTTATCCATAAACTTGATGATTTCTAAGGAAGGCAACTAATAGATAACAAAAGTCCCAGGGTAGAAAAATTGAGAACAAATGTTGACTATATAATTTGAAATCCCTTTTTTGGGGTAATTGTGTTTGGTTTGCTTTTCTATCTGGAGTATAGGTAATTTATAGAGCTTTGCTTACTATGTTTAATGGCATGATTTTTATTAAAATAAAGTATACAGATTTCCTGTTTCCCTTGGAAAGCAGCTTATTTGACTTACTATCAATAATTCTGATGTTATTCTAATCGAATTCCAAATGCCACTTTAAAGATATTTTGCGGAAATGAAGATTCAGAACACTAGTGTTCAAAATGTAGTTCACATGAAAATTTAGGCAGATGCAAGTGCCTGCTTGTTCTACTTTTAAATTCAGATCTATGGGGAGTGAATGGACAATATTGGGCCTAGAATGGAAGGGTGATATCCAAAGTGTGTGCATTTGGGGCAAGCTGGTCCACAAACACAAGAAAAGTGACCTGGTTAGACCCTTATATGTGTTAGAGACCAGCACTGAATATGATTAGCACAATGGAGAGCCCAGGAGGGCTTGCAGAGATGTGAGAAATTCTTTCAGATTCTCATTCCTAAAGCTCTAAAGAGACATGTGCTTTTTTGTCAATTCCCACTCAGAGATCATTGGCTTTAGGCAGAATGCTGTAGGTAGTGCTATCTCTATACCAATGCAATATCAGAATTCATGCTTGCAGTCCATGTTTATTTTTTTCCTCATCTACATCCTGACCTAGTAACATGTAGAAATTTCTGTTGGGATTCCTGATTGCATTATGTGGTTATCTTATGCCACTGTGGGCACCAACATTTCATCCTTCGGTCCTTTCACTTCGTTGTCTACTCCTTGATACTCAAACGGATGCTCAGTTAACAGTACTGCTTGTTTCTTACAGTCATGGACTTGTCCTCCAGACTCTTGAAAGCCTCTCACGACTGTTTTCAATCCTTAGATCTCTGGTCAAGACAAGTTGGCTCATATTTATCACAGAATTCCTGGATTCCTTCACTTTTGTGAGACGGATCAGTTCATGAAGAATCACAGTGCATTGTCATGAATAATAACTCTGGGTCTCTACGTTGATATCATCTGATTTTTATTCTCTTAAGAAGCTAGGATCATATCTGTTCAACCAACCTAATATAACGTGTCTAGCAGAGTACTGCATGCAGATTGTATCTTAATAAATGAGGAGGGAAATGTATGCCGCCTTACTCCAATATGTTTCATTTAAGATTATAGAGTAACTGCCCTCTCAAAAAAAAAAAAAAAAAAAAAAAAAAAAGAAGTGTTCCCATTTAAGGCCTACTTGTCAAATACTATGAATGTAGGAGTCGAGTGAGCAGTAAAACACAGAGCAATTTGCTCATCTACCATTTTATGGATGCTGGCAATGTGCTGTCTTTATTAAAGTCAAATATGAAAAGAACACCATTCTTGAAAAAGTACTGCCCGAGGCTTTTGGGTAGAAAGTTCAATACAATGCAAAAACCTGAGATTATCAATTTAGCTGTTTCTTCATATGTGATGTGAAAGGAGTAACATTTTCTAATTTTTTCTCCTGAAATATATTAAATCATTTGTTTGTATTACCTGATCTACTTTATTTCTGGTACATAGCTGAATTCCACAAATACTTGAATAATTTGATGGACAAAGACTTTAAAAATCTATCGAGATGTAAAGGAGCGTCAATATTAATATTATCCAATGTTTTAAATGTTAAATCTCATTTTCCTCTATAATCCATTCACAGATAAAATAAGCCTGTTTTTATGTTTCTGTGCTTCATAATGTTACATTATGAAGATTAATTTCATATTCATTAATTATTGAATAAGAATTAAAGAAAGTCCAACTGTGGATCTGGCAGCATTGTAGCAATCTTAGAATTGTCTAGTCCAGGAGCATTTCCAATATTTGAGCATTGACCTTGTATTCATTCAGTTAAAGCTAAATATTAATAGCAAACATCAATTTGTGTGACAATTAATTTCATCAATGGACAGATCTGCCCATTAAAAAATCTTCAATCAGTTCCAAATCGACTTCCATCTAACCTCAAACTACAGTTCCTAGTTTATTAATTCATTTATTTTATTTCCCAACTAGTGGTTTCAGATATTTGCAAAAGAATACCACACAGACCGTGTGTCCCTGCTCTTTTTTGAAGGCTTCCAAAATGAAATGCTTTCTTTTAGCCCTTGTCATAAAAAATGTCTTTGCACTTCCAGTTACACTCCTCTAAACATGCTCCAGGTTGTTCATATACATTTTTAGATAATGAAAACAAGAACTGCACATGCTACTATAGACATTACTTTTTTGACAGAGTGTGATGACCCCAAGTGTCATTCAAGATTCTGTATGACTGTTAATAAATATTTGTTCCATATCTACCTTACACTGTCAACATTTCCAACTTAATTCTTAATTGTTGCCTTTTTTGAGAAGAAGGTTATGTTTCCATGTGTTTTACTGACAAAGTGAACCAAACAAAGGTTCTAGACAAGATTAAATGCTGAGGAAGGGACAGATACGCCATTCACTTAATGTTTATTTTCATTGTAAAATTTATCCGTGAGATTTTTAAAGTCCTGAGGACACTCTGGGTATTGTCTCTAGAATACATCAATTAGCTTTTATTACTAAGCACATAAAATAAATCCTTCTTCTTTTGAGCTCTTCTTATATGCCAGACATAATGGAATCCCATTTTTGGACATTATGTTATATATTTTTAAACCTCATTACCACTCTGTTTTAAGATCACATATTGCCTTGTCATTTATTTTTCTAAAACATTTTATTTATGCTAGCTTGTTGAATTTTACATAGCTCTGTGAGCCTCCTTTCTCACATGAGTATATTAATAAATAAAATGCAGTTTAAACATTACAGTAGCCTCCAAATAAGAAAAGCAGATGAATATATACAATTTTTTTTTCTTTTTATTTAATATACTTTAAGAGTAGTAAGAAAAGTTTAGGAAAAAAAAAATCCTTACATGTATAAAGCAAAAAACTCTACAAAATGCCCTCCTTTATTTACTAAAATTTTATTCACTAAAATAATTACAGTTAATCATTTCTATTTCTTTTTTATGTGTTTCTTTTTTTCTTCCTTCTGTACATTTCTTCAATCCTTTTTGTTTTTCCCTTTATTTTTCTTATGTAGCTACCTGATATAACCTGAATATTTGTTGCTACCCAAATCTCATGTAGAAATGTAATCACAGTAAAAAGTAAAGTAGAGGTTTCTCTTCAAAGATACTTTCCTCCCCATTTAAATATAAGGTCCCATTCCAGCCTATAAAAACTGGACACAGCAGTAGAGGGGACACATCAGGTTATAAATAACCCTATCTCCTTTGTTCAATATACTCTCGTGGCAAAACTGTTGGCAAGTGTACCCTTTCCGCAGAAAGTAAAAATGGCCTTGCTGAGGAAATTATATGTATGTTCAAGTGCTATTTCTTTATGGCACTGGGAAACAAGAATTTCTAAAATCACCAATGTTGGAAGTGGGGCCTGGTAGGAGGGGTTTTGGTCATCTGAATGGATTCCTCATGGCTTGGTGCTGTCCTTGCAAGATCTAGTCGTTTAAAGTGTTTGGCACCTCCCCTACCTCTCTCTTGCTCCTGTTCACACCATGTGTGGTGCAAGCTCCTGCTTTGCCTTCTGCCATGAATAAAAGCTGCCTGAGGCCTCCCTAGAAGCCAAGCAAATGCGAGCACTATGCCTGTACAACCTGTAGAACCATGAACCAATGAAACCTCTTTTCTTTATAAATTACCCAGCCTCAGGTATTTCTGAGAGCAAAGCAAGAACAGCCCAATACAGAAAATTGGTACCAAGGCATAGTGCATTGTTATAAAAATACCTGAAAATGTGGAAGCAGCTTTGGAACTGGTTAATGGGCTGAGGCTGGAACAGTGTGGAGGGTTCAGAATAAGATGGGAAGATAAGGGAAAGTTTAGAAGTTCATAGAGACTGTTTAAATAGAGGTGATCAAAATTCTGACAGCGATTGTTAGGCAGGAATCTAGACCAAACATGGCAGTATCACCCGGCATGGCAGGCCCTTTATTAGGACTTCCGCCCTTCACTTCCTGCTAAGACTCTCAGCAAGTCCGCGGCCTCCAAAGAACCCCCACTCTGCGCAAGCTCCTGAACACGTCATTCCCCAGAAATCAAAACCTAACTCAGGAAAACTGAAACCTACAAACCCTGCCTACCTCGCCCCATAAAAGGCCCCCCGATACCGGCCCCAAGCGCTACTTCCTCAGCCCTCCCCACAGAGGACTGGTGAACCTCACCCATGAGCCCAATAAAGGATACCTTTGTTCTCATCTGCCTCGTGTCTTCTTGCTTGGCTCCCCATTTACATTGCATTAGTGCCGAAACTCGGGAGGAGACCCCTCCCCGGACCCCTGACAGTTCAGGCAGGCTCTCCTCTCCTGGAGCCAGGACCTCCTCTCCGAGCCGGGAGCCGTTTCACCAAATCAGAGACTCAATTCGATCACTGCTGGGTAAGTTTTCCCCCATCCTGCAGGCTCCAGGAATCCCTGCCTGAAATGCATGGCCACCTCAGGGCTTCCCCCGTCTGTCACTTGTGACCCCGGCACCGAAGACTAGGAGACGTCCGACCTCCCCGGAAGCCACCGTACCCCACACTCCACGTGGCAGTGGGAGGATGCTCCCATTGCCTCCAGAGAGCCTGCCTCAGGACCATGGGGCTTCCCAGTCCAAACCAGACCCAAAATCCCCTCTGGGGTGCCTCTTGGCTAATTTCCAGACTTTAGGTCTCAGCCAAGACCAAAAACGCAAGTGGTTTATTTTCTTCTGCACAGTGGCATGGCCGCAGTATAAATTAGATAATCAGTCTCAGTGGACTGCAGAGGGCACTCTAGACTTTAACATTCTCACAGATCTGACCAACTTCTGCAAGAGACTAGGCAAACAGTCTGAGGTACCCTATGTTCAGGCCTTTTAGGACTTGCATTCCCACCGGACATCTGTGCCCGATGTTCATTGGCCCAGGTCTTGCTCATGAAATCTCCTCCCTCAAGCAAGGAGAGGGATGATTCTCCCTCTTTCTCTGAGCCTCCTGATACTCTTTCCCTGCACCCCATTTGGTCCCCTGCTGAAACTCCCACCTATCAATCTCTTCCCACACAAGGCAAATAGTTCTTAGACCAAGGAAATTATCTCCTTCCAGCCTCACAGGCCCATTCTATTCTGTCATCATTTAGTAACCTCTTCCATGTAAGTTACAAGCCGTTAGCCCATCTCTTAGAACCTCTCATTTCCTTTCCATCATGGAAATCTATCCTAAAGGAGATCACTTCTCAGTGTGCCATCTGCTATTCTACTGCCCCTCAGGGATTGTTCAGGCCCCCTCCCTTTCCTACACATCAAGCTCGAGGATTTGCCCCCGCCCAGGACTGGCAAATTGACTTTACTCACATGCCCCAAGTCAGAAAACTAAAATATCTCTTAATCTGGGTAGATACTTTCACTGGATGGGCAGAGGCCTTTCCCACAAGGTCTGAGAAGGCCACTGTGGTCATTCCTTCCCTTCTGTCAGACATAATTCCTCAGTTTGGCCTTCCTACCTCTATACAGTTTGATAACGGACTAGCCTTTAATAGTCAAATCACCCAAGCAGTTTCTCAGGCTCTTAGTATTCAGCAAAACCTTTATATTCTTTACCGTCCTCAATCTTCAGGAAAGGTAGAATGGACTAACGCTCTTTTAAAAACACACCTCACCAAGATCAATCACCAACTTAAAAAGGACTAGACAACACTTTAACCACTTTCCTTTCTCAGAATTCAGGCCTGTCCTCAGAATGCTACACGTTACAGCCCATTTGAGCTCCTGTGTGACCAACTTAGACTGCACCCCAAAAAAACTTTCATCCCTACTGTCTTCTGTCTACTCATACTCCTATTCACCATTCTCAACTACTCATAAATACTCTGCTCATGTTTACACTGCTAGTTTATGCTGTTTCTCCAAGCCATCACAGCTGATATCTCCCAGTGCTATCCCAAACCACCACTCTAAATTCCCTCTTAAAGTAAATAAATAATCTTTGCCAGCAAGGCTATGCTGAGCCTCCTTAAGCACTCTAATTAGATATCCTAGGTCCTCCCAGTTCTTAGTCCTTTAATACCTGTTTTCTCTCCTTTTCTTATTCAGACCTTGTGTCTTCTGTTTAGTTTTTTAATTCATACAAAACCGCATCCAGGCCATCACCAATCATTCAATACGACAAATGTTTATTCTAAGGGCCCCACACTTATCTCCCTTCGCTGACTCTCTTTTCAGACTCAGCCCGCCTGCACCCAGGTGAAATAAACAGCCATGTTGCTCACACAAAGCCTGTTTGGTGGTCTCTTCACACGGACGCACATGAAATTTTGGTGCCATGACTCCAAATAGCCAGAAAACGGCACTTTCGATATTTTCCATCCTACAAGAGCTAAATAATTCTTGTCATAAAGTGGGCAAACAGTCTGAGGTGCTTGATATCCAGGCATTCTTTTACACATCAGTCCCTCCCTAGTCTCTGTTCCCAATGCAACTCGTCCCAAATCTTCCTTCTTTCCCTCCCACCTGTCCCCTCAGTCCCAACCCCAAGCATCGCTGAGTCTTTCTAATCTTCCTTTTCCACAGACCCATCTGACCTCTTCCCTCCTCGCCAGGCCGAGCTAGGTCCCAATTTTTCCTCAGTCTCTGCTCCCCTACCCTGTAATCCTTTTATCACCTCCCCTCCTCACACCCGGTCTGGCTTACAGTTTCATTCCACGACTAGCCCTCCCCCACCTGCCCAGCAATTTCCTCTTAAAAAAGTGGCTAGAGATAAAGGCATAGTCAAGGTTAATGTTCCTTTTTCTTTATCTGATCTCTCCCACATCAGTTGGTGTTTAGGCTCTTTTTCATCAAACATGAAAAACTTAGCCCAGTTCATGGCCCGTTTAGCAGCAACCCTGAGACACTTTTCAGCCCTAGACCCTGAAAGGTCAGAAAGCCGAATTATTCTCAATATGCATTTTATTTTATTACCCAATATGCTCCCAACATTAAATAAAGCTCCAAACATTAAATTTCGGCCCTCAAACCCCACAACAGGACTTAATGAACCTTGCCTTCAAGGTGTACAATAATAGAGTAGAGGCAGCCAAGTAGCAACTTATTTGTGAGTTGGAATTCCTTGCCTCCACTGTGAGACAAACCCCAGCCACATCTCCAGCACACAACCCCAAACGCCTGAACCACAGCTGCCAGGGGTTCCTCCAGAACCTACTCCCCAAGGAGCTTGCTACAAGTGCCGGAAATCTGGCCACTGGACCAAGGAATGCCCGCAGCGCAGGATTCCTCCTAAGCCGTGTCCCATCTGTGCGGGACCCCACTGGAAATCGGACTGTCCAACTCGCCCGGCAGCCACTCCCAGAGCCCCTGGAGCTCTGGCCCAAGGCTCTCTGACTGACTCCTTCCCAGATCTTCTCAGCATAGCGGATAAAGACTGACGCTGCCCCATCGCCTCGGAAGTCTCCTGGATCATCACAGATGCTTTGGGTAACTCTCACAGTGGAGGGTAAGTCTGTCCCTTTCTTAATCAATACGGAGGCTATTCACTCCACATTACCTTCTTTTCAAGGGCCTGTTTCCCTTGCCTCCATAAATGTTGTGGGTGTTGACGGCCAGGCTTCTAAACCTCTTAAAACTACCCAACTCTGGTGCCAACTTGGACAACATTCTTTTATGCATTCTTTTTTACTTATCCCCACCTGCCCAGTTCCCTTATCAGACTAAGACATTTTAACTAAATTATCTGCTTCCCTGTCTATTCCTAGGCTACAGCCATACCTCATTGCTACCTTTTCCCCCAGTTCAAAGCCTTCTTCATATCCTCCCCTCGTACCCCCCAACCTTAACCCACAAGTATAGGACACATCTACTCCCTCCTTGGTGACTGATCATGCACCCCTCACCATCTCATTAAAACCTAATCACCCTTACCCCACTCAATGCCAATATCCCATCCTGCAGCACGCTTTAAAAGGATTAAAGCCTGTTATCACTTGCCTGCTACAGCATGGGCTTTTAAAACCTATAAACTCCCCTTACAATTCCCCCATTTTACCTGTCCTAAAACCAGACAAGGCTTACAGGTTAGTTCAAGATCTGCACCTTACCAACCAAATTGTTTTGCCTATCCACCCCATGGTGCCAAACCCATATACTCTCCTATCCTCAATACCTCCCTCCACAACCCATTATTCTGTTCTAGATCTCAAACATATTTTCTTTACTATTCCTTTACTCCCTTCATCCCAGCTTATCTTTTCCTTTCACTTAGACTGACCCTGACACACATCAGGCTCAGCAAATTACCTAGACTCTGCTGCTGCAAGGCCTCACGGACAGCCCCCATTACTTCAGTCAAGCCCAAATTTCTTCCTCATCTGTTACCTATCTCGGCATAATTCTCATAAATACACACTTACTCTCCCTGCTGATCATGTTTGGCTAATCTCCCAAACCCCAATCCCTTCTACAAAACAACTCCTTTCCTTCCTAGGCATGGTTAGTGCGGACAGAATTCTTACACAAAAGCTAGGACCGCATCCTATAGCCTTTCTGTCCAAACGACCTTACTGTTTTAGCCTAGCCCTCATGTCTGCGTGCAGTGGCTGCCACTGCTTTAATACTGTTAGAGGCCCTAAAAATCACAAACTATGCTCAACTCTCTACAGTTCTCATAACTTCCAAAATCTATTTTCTTCCCCCAACCTTTGCTCAAGACAACGCTTATGCTGATAAGGTAGCTAAAAAAGCAGCCATCAAAAGGCATTAGATCCCATCGCTCAGGACAATGCTTATGCTGATAAGTTAGCTAAAAAAATCAGCTAGCTTCCAACTTCTATCCCTCATGGCAGTTTTCCTCCTTCACATCGGCCACACTCACCTGCTCCCCAGCAAGAGGAACTGTCTTAGCTACGTACTTTATTTCTCAGTCGGCTCCAGACATCTGAAAAAAATTAAAAATGGTGGAGGATGGCCCTCAAACTCCCATCCAGGATTTAGTCAAACTGGCCTTCAAGGTCTACAACTCCAGGGAGGAAGCCGCTGAGGCTCAGTGACAGACGAGGCTAAAACAGAAGGTAGACCTCCAAACCCAGGCCTTGGGAGCAGCCCTGAGGCCGGCCGGCTCCAGGAGCTCTCCGAGAGGAGGTACTCCCTAAGTGCCACCTGGTGCCTGCTTCAAGTGGGGCAACAAAGGCCACTGGACCAGGCAGTGCCCCAACCCTAAGGAGCCAACTTGCCCCTGTCCAAGCTGTTGGCAGATGGGCCACTGGAAGTCGGACTGCCCCAACCTGAGGACGGTCGCTACACCTCCACATGATGACCCTCCTCCAAGTACCAGAGGGGCCTGAGAGCTCCTCGACACCGATGAAAATTAAAAGGCCCAGGCTGGAAAATCCCTCCTACTGTGGAGGCCTAGGCTGGAAAGTCTCTCCTACTCTCACCGAGACCAGGGTTATGCTCCAGGCAGCGGGTAAGTCCATATTCTTCCTTATGGACACAGGAGGCTACCTACTTTGTTTTGCCTTCCTCCAGTGGCCCCAGCCATCCCTCCGCTGTCACAGTCATAGGAATTGATGGCACTCCCTCCACCTACCGCCAGACTCCTCCTCTGTCTTGCCACCTGGATGGCTCCCTCTTCTCACGCTCATTTCTTATCATTCCTTCGGGCCCAGTCCCCTTGTTAGGACAAGACCTCCTCTCCAAGCTAAACTGGACCTCCTCTCCAGTTCACCTCCGGCCCAACCCCTCCTCACACCTTGCGCTCCTCTTTCCTCTCCTCTCACCTAATAAACCCTGCAAGGCTGATACTTCACTCCTGGTTTTCGGTCCCCAAGACTCCACCAGAGAAACCTCGGATCAGGGCCCTCACTTAGGTGGTGGCAGTCGTCTATGGCCGGTTAGGTCCTACCCTTTCTAAGCCCCTTACTAATCATTGGCTTCTTGCTACTCATAGCTCCCTGTGTCCTCCACTTCATCCAGGACCGCATGAAAGAAGTATCCCAGGTCACTCAATCAGATGCTACTCCATCCCTATATCCAAGTTCCGACCTCTGAAGGACCCCACAACGACCTATACCAGCAGGAAGCAGCCAGATGAACACGTCGCCCCTTTTTCTTATTAGAAAGAGGTTAGAATGTTAGGCAGGAATCTAGACCCAACATGGTGGTATCACCCGGCATGGCAGGCCCTTTGTTAGGACTTCCCACCCTTCACTTCCTGCTAAGACTCTCAGCACGCGAAAAAAGCCCACGCCCGCCAAAGAACCCCTGCTCTGTGCAAGCTCCTGGACACGTCATTCCCCAGAAATCAAAACCTCACTCAGGAAAACTAAAACCTGCAAACCCTGCCTACCTTGCCCTATAAAAGGCCCCTGTTACCCGCCCCGAGCACAACTTCCTCGGCCCTCCCCCTAAAGGACCAGTGAACCTCGCCCGCAAGCCCAATAAAGGAGACCTTTGCTCTCATCTGCCTCATGTCTTCTTGCTCAGCTCCCCATTTACATTACAGTGATATAGACAGTGAAGTCCAGGCTGCTGAGGTTTCAGATGGAAATGAGGAACTTATTGGGAACTGAAGCAAATGTCATGTGTGTTATGCCTTAGCAAATATCTTGGCTGGATTGTGTTCATGCCCTAAGGATCTGTGGAAGTTTGAACTTCAGAGAGATGATTTAGGGTATCTGGCAGAAGAAATTTCCAAGCAGCATAGCATTCAAGAAGTTGTCTGGCTGCTTCTAACAGCCAGCTTCAAATGCAGGAGCAAAGAAATGACTTAAATTTGGAAGTTATATTTAAAAGGGAAGCAGGGCATAAAAATTTGGAAAATGTGCAGCCTGCCTGTGGGGTAGAAACAAAAAGCCCATTTTTAGGAGAAGAATTCAAGCAGGCTGTGCAGCAATCACTTACTAAAGAAATTTGCATAACTAAAAGGGAGTCAAGTGCCAATACCCAAGACAATGAGAAAAAGGCCTCCAAGGCATTCAGAGATCTTCTAGGCAGCCCCTCCCACCAGAAGCCCAGGGGGATTGAATGGTTTTGGTGGTGTGGGAATTGGCCCAGAGTGCTACTGCCCAGTGTTACCCCAGGAGGCTCCTCCTAACATAATGGCTGTTGTGGTTCCAGTCACCACTCAGTGGCCTCACAATATAGCTTGGGCCACTCCAGAGAGCACAAGCCACCATAAGCCTTTGTGACTTCCACGTAGTATTAAGCCTGCAGGCATGCACAGTTCAAGAGTGAAGGTTTGGCAACCTCACCCTGGATTTCAGACAAAGTATGAGAGAGGCTGGGTAACCAGGCAGAAGCCTGCTGTAGGGGCAGAGCCCTCACAGAGAAACTCTACCAGGGTAGTGCTGTGGGGAAATGTGGGGTTGAGACTCCCTCACAGAGTCCCAGCTTGGACACTGCCTAGTGGAGCTGTGGGAAGGCAGCCACCATCCTCCAGACTCCAGACAGGTGGTGGCAACAGCAGCTTGAAACTTCAGTGTGGAAAAGACGCAGGAGCAATGCTTCCCAAAGCCCTGGGTGCCCACCCCTTGCAGCTGTGTGCCCTGTATGTGCGACATTTCATCAAAGAAGAGTATTTGGAAGCTTTAAGATGTAACAACTACCCTGATGAGTTTTACACTTGCACGGGGCCTGTAGCCCCTTTCTTTTGGCTGATTTCTCCATTTGGGAATGGGAATGTTTACCAAATTCCTATAACCTCATTGTATCTTGTAAGTAAATAAGTTAATTTTTATTCTACAGGTTTATAGGTAGAAAAGATTTGCCTTGTCTCAGATGAGATTTTAAACTTTGGACTTCTGAATTAACTCTGGAGTGAGTTAAGACTTTGGGGGACTATTCGGAAGGCATGATTGTATTTAACAATGTGAGAAGCGTAAGAGATGTATGGAGGTCAGGGGCAGAAAGATATAGTTCGGATGTTTGACCCCACTCAAATGTCATGTTGAAATGTAATCTCCAGTGTTAGAGGTGGTACCTGGTGGGAGGTGTTTGGGTCATGGAGATGCATCCCTCGTTAGTTTAGTGCTGCCCTCATGGTAGTAAGCCAGTTCTCATGAGAACATGTGGTACCTCCCCCATTCTCCTTTGCTTTCGCTTTTCCCATGTGACATGCCTCCTCCCCCTTCACCTTCTACCATGAGTAAAAGCTCCCTGAGGCCTCCTCAGAAGCTCAGCAGATGCCAGTGTTATGCTTGTACAGCCTGCAGATCCATGAGCCAATTAAACATTTTTTATTTATAAATTACCCAGTCTCAGGTATTTATTTATAGCAATGCAAAAAATGGCCAAATACACTATCAATTAATGAATCAATCACTTATCTATCTTTTTAAAGGAAGATGAAAACTGGTTAATTTTCAACATATACTACATGTGCCTCATTTAAGTGGAATAGTGTTCTATTATAAAGAGATACCTATTCTTTAGCCACTCCCTTATTTGCTGAACTTTGTTTCAATTTGTGCTCATTGTAAATAATTCCATAAGAAATACTGTTATGAATATACCTCTGAGTATGAGGAATTTTGAAGGCTAGGTTACTAGAAATGTCATTGCTAGTGAAAAGGTAAGTACCTTAGAATTATATTAGAAACTATATTATTAGTTCCTCCCCTCCCCTCATGAAACAGCAGCAACAAAAACAACATAAAAATTATACTTTCACAGAATACACAATAGTACTTACTTGGAAATAAGAATTTGCAATCAAGTTCAAAATCATTTTTAATACCTAGAGAAGTTTCTAGAATTGTCTAGAATCCACCTATCCAACTACCCCTTGTCATCTCATTCAGTTTGACAAACCCATAACTCCTCTATGGAAAACAGTCAGTTAGATTATTAAATAAACCCTTTAAGGGGCCAGCACCTCCTGTCCAATTGCAGTTTTTGCTAGAGACCCTCATTCATCTGTGTCTTTTTCTCTTTTATGAACTTGTTCATTGATTAATTCCCCAGAAAGCTATCTGCATTTCAGAGACACTATCTTCATTCTCCACTCATTCCCCAACTATTCTACTTCTCTTTTCCATTCAAATGAATATGCCCGTGTTTTACCTTTCACAGATGTCAGGCAAGGTAGAGTACCCATTAGTGCAGATGCAACACAATCCCTTTCTACAGACAATTAATCATATTCTGTTAGTCAGAATCTCAAATCACTTAAATTGATTTTAGGAATAAATAACATGCCTTTTATCTTAGTGACAGGTACCAATGAAGTAAAGGTGAGATCTTAAGTATTAGATGTATCAGCTTCCTATGTTCTGTCATGTAAACTCATTTTTAATCACCCTATTGTATAAGTGACTGTGCATATGCATTTTACGCTTCTGAATTTTCATTTATATTTATCCTTATCTATATGTATTTTAAAAGTACATCCTCCTAGACAAAAGAAATATAAAACTGAGGCAAACAAGAAGTAACAAAGTGGCTACAAAGCAATAATTGGATGCAACAGACTTCTAGGAGCCATGTCAATAGTTTCTCTTCGTTTTTTAAAAAAATTTGTCTTTTTTTTTCCCCTACTTGCTGAGAACTTATCTTGACAGTACACCAAGGCAGAATAATCTGTGGCAAAAATAATAACATTTTAGAAAATAATAAAATTAAATGTTTGAAAGTCATTAGGTTATATATTCTAATCCAATCATTATTTTATAATAAAAAAGTTCTGTACATTAGTAAGTATTTTCAGGAAACATAGTGAGTTCTGGCTTAATGCAAAAACTATTGCCATACAAAGCTTAAATTTTACATATAATAATAATACTTTTAAAAAAACAATATTGAATAGTAAAAACATTTGGTTACACTTGGAATTGTTTTTAACAATACTGGACGCTGACTCTTTTGGTTGTCTTTGTAAGGGGGTATTTCTTTTCTTGTCATAATGTCTTATTATTTTATTAGCTATGTTTCTGGCCAGGTTGGAGGAAAGTAACAGAGAGCCCAACAGAGACTGTGGCTCCATAGATTGCTACGATTCTGGTAAAATGCTGAATGATTAGATCCTGAAGATGAGCTGCCTTGGAAAGTGCTGGTATTTGATAGTTGTACCTGAAGAGTTTGGCATAACAATGAATGCAATTTACAGATTTTCTTTTTCTGTCTTTCTTTCTTTCTTTCTTTCTTTCTAATTATTATTATTATTATTATTATTATTATTATTATTTTGGGACGGAGTCTCGCTCTGTCACCCAGGCTGGAGTGCAGTGGCACAATCTCAGTTCACTGCAAGCTCCGCCATTCTCCTGCCTCAGCCTCCAGAGTAGCTGGGACTACAGGCGCCCGGCACCACGCCCAGTTAATTTTTTGTATTTTTAGTAGAAGTGGGATTCTTCTTATAAAATCAGCTTTTGCCAAATATAAGCCCATACAAGTTAAGAATAGAAGAAAAAAATAGCAAATATAACAGACACTGTCTAAGGTATTCTTGCTGATGAAGACAGTCATACTGAAATTAAACAATTATACCTCTCAAATACTGTGTTTCAGTTAGTATCAGACAGCAGTCCCACAAGATACCATTGACATACTATACATTGAGATATTATAATATTTTTCTCATTAAATGTTTCTTTTATAATCTATGATGCCCAAGATCTAAGTACAAATTTTCTTAACTCATTTGAGGTCATCCTTTTTCTTAGTTTTCTCTGCTACTGTCCCAGGCAAAGCCCTTCTTTTCCTCATTTCTCAGTTCTTTCCTCAGGAGAAATATTCCACAGAAAGAAACAGCTGTCTCTATATACAAAGAAAACACTCATTTAAAAGATCTGACTTTGTTTTATTTACACATATGATACAAAACATGACTTTGTCATTAGAATTTTAAATTAGCATTTAAAATATCTTATTTCTTATGCTATTTCCTTAAATAATAGTTATCTAATAAGAAAATGTACCAGAGAGCTTCTCTGTTCAATAGTCTATCTAGCCATGTTTGGCTCTGAGTACTTCATATGTGGCTAGTGTAAACTGAAATATCTGTAAATAAAAATTACAAATCTCTTTTAAAGAAGACAAAATAATTCATGAGTAATTCTTATGTTGGTTACATGATAAAAAGTTAACATTTACATTTGGTTAGATTATTTTATTAAAATTAATTATACTTGTTTTATATTAAAGATATTAAATATGTTAATATTTAATTTTGATATATTACAATTATTTTCCTGTTTTATTTTTTCAGTGTTGCCATTAGACTATTTAAATGTCATGTTCACATTTGTGGTTCACAGTATATTCCAGTTGGATAGTGATGCTTTACAGAAAATGCAGCTAAGATAATTAAAGACTATGGCTAGACCTTGTATGGAAGTTGCATTTGAAAGGATTTCATTTCATTGAGGGATAAAATGAAATCCCTTCAAATGAGACTCCCTTATGAAGTTATTAAAATATTTTCCATATGTGTAAATGAATCTGAGCAAAACCTCAAAACACTGAGAAACTCATGGGGACATAGACAAATTTATATAGTTTTATTTCATTCTTAACTCACAAAATCTGAACTGACACTATTGGATATGATATTTTTTCTCTTTGTTATCAATTCAACTGTATTTAAAGGATTAAAAACATATTTTAATAATGTAAATTATAAATATAAAATGTGATTATGTGATGGAATATATCAAGTTATTCTTTTCTTTGCAAGGAGAGAATGAAAATCATGGACAAACAAAATCTATGAGTAGAACTTTCATCATTTGCAATTTCAGCCTTCCAATAATCTTTGCTTATCTTGAGAAAATAATTTTGTCTTTTGCTTAGCCAAAGAATGATGCATATTCTTGTCACAAATAGATATGTTACTGGCATAGCCACACAGACTTCTTACCTAAACTGTCAAGCTAAGAAAAAGCCCAAATAGAAATAACTTCTCAAACTTCCCAGGATGAAACAAATAGCCAATACTAAAAATGTATTCTTAGAGAGAAAAAAACTAATTCAAACCCCAGAGTTCTATGTTGCCTTTGCTATAAATATCGGTATAACAATTTATGACATTAGGAAGTTTCCATTCTGCCTCTTACAGTGAATGATCCTTGGGAGGATTGATTTCACTTCACAGTAACAGAACTCATTAAACAGCTTTACATCAACAATTTTCTTTCTTGAATCCATTTGAGTTTGTTAAAGAATCTCCCATAGTGGCTTGCCTCAGAGCAGTAACTTTTCATCTTCTACAGGAATAAAACCGAGTGAGTTGTAGGCCCTATTTATACTACATTGTCTATTAAGGGCATTTGAGAGGTAGAGGTGCAGCTTTTAAACTTGTTTAGAGACAGAAGGAAAGTTTCAAATAGAAAATAGTCCCTAAATTTGACCTCCTAGCACTTTTTTTTTTTTTTTTTTTTTTGAGACAGAGTCTCGCTCTTTTGCCAGGCTGGAGTGCAATGGAGCGATCTCGGCTCACTGCAACCTCTGCCTCCTGGGTTCAAGCAATTCTCCTGCCTTAGTCTCCTGAGTAGCTGAGACTAAAGGCTCATGCTACCACGGCCAGCTAATTTCTGTACTTTTAGTAGACACGGGGTTTCACCATGTTGGACAGGATGGTCTCGATCTCTTGACTTCGTGATCCTCCTGTCTCGGCTTCCCAAAGTGCTGGGATTACAGGCATGAGCCATTGCACCTGGCCACATTTTTATAGGTATGAAAAATATTATGAATTTATATTTCATTTAGTCCCTCATGGAATTCCTTCCTGTATTTTATACTATTTTCCTAAGTCTAATTGACTCAAATTAATATAAATAAATTGATGTTGCAGAAGATCATTTTCAGGTTTGACACTCCAGAAATACATGCAGGGAGAAAGTTCTTAATAGTAAGAACATGGTAAGAATTGTTTTTTAAATTGCTGAGCATACATTTATTTGTTTCCACCCATGTTCTATTCATAGTTCCATAGGATATTTACAACCACTGAATATGGCAGCTGAGGAAGATTTTATAATATTAAACAATTCACATTAGTCATATATTTGTATATTTCTGGACCTAGACATACCATGTGTGAAGGGTAATACCAATTATTTACCTTTGCATATAGACTGACACTGAACACATGGTACAGATTTAACATATAATTGGTGAATTAAAAGCAATTGAGAAAGATGGGGAAAAAGAGGAGTAAAAAATAAAAATAGAGCCGCAACACTACAGGGTAGAAAGGTTGCCTTCTGGAACAGAGGCTGCAGCAGCCCTGGGTTTGCATCGCTTCCAATCTCAGGGAGAAAGATTACGAATTATATTTTACTAACAATAAAATTATGTATTTCAAGATTCCATTCCCACCTACTCTAGTGAAATCCTGGTGTCTTCTGAGTCATTTCTTAGTCATTGGATATTTTTTTGAGGATCTGATATTTTTCTCTGTGTTCTTAGGTATTTGATATTTCCCCCCGTCTTCTACCCTGGTCCTTCTACTGTTGACTTCCCAGGAAGTTCCTGCTGCCACAGAGTTGTTTGTTGATGTGTCAAAAACCATGGCTGCCAGGGATCCCCAGAAAGGATCCAGGGCTGCTCTTCTTTTGATCACAGGTGAGACTGATGTCTCAAGGGAGATCTCAATCATTACCAGTCTTTGTTTTCAGAAGCTGCTGGTTACCTCATTCTTGATTAACAGAAGCTATAACCACATTATAATTTTAGGATCACTCATTGTGTCCAAGCGACGTGATGTCTTATGCCAAAGGAGAGAATAATATTTCATTTTTACTAAACTGTTTGACACAATCCAGCAGCATAGTTTTTGACCCGTAAGTCTTAAGCTATCTATAGTCAAAACAGCTGTTTCTCTCTGTTCTACATAGACTCTAATCCATAATGGATAAATTGATTTTGTTTTAGCCATCTCTTTCTCCTTCCTACAAGCATGCTTGTTTACAGCAGTAGCAAGACACACATTGAGGGGAAAATAAATTAAAATGTTCTCATCAGGCCTGTGTCTAGTCCAGTTGTACCAACTCATTCTTTGTCCAAAGGTCTGTATTATACCATAAGAAATTAAATAGCAATTATCAAAGTGATACTCTGATACTCAGATGTAGAGCCTCTCAGGAACTCCAGAGGGAGAATGCATGATTAGCAGGGCAGGATTTGGGTTAACCAAGTTCCGGACCAAAATATTTCATAAAAATATCAAAGCCTCATCTTTATCTCTAATAATTTACTTTTGGCATTTTATATAAAGTGTATTAACCCAAATCAAAAATACTTCCATAACATATTTTTATCCCTCAGTTAAGGATAATGTAAGTCATCTATGGATATATACAACTTCAAGGGGAAAGTTCCAGAACCTCAAGAGGTGAAGATTCAACCAATTCCTACATTATTAATATACTACTTAAATAAGTAGTGCCCTATTTCTAATTTTAAATATCACCAGGAGACATTTTAATGGTTTTAGATATTTTTAAAATATATTTTAGTTCCTTCTTTTCTGTAGCATTCAAGCAGCATATACAGTTTTGGGGTAAAATTGATTCATCTTATTTAAGTCATAAGGAACAGAAAGACATGGCCTATTTTTAAGTAAGTGTTTGAAAATTTACTTTAATAAATTGGTCACTGTGCTAAATTGGATAAAGCATTTGATATAGGTTGGATATTTTGTCCCCTCCAAGTCTCATGTTGAAATGTGATCCCCAGTGTTAGAAGTGGGCTTTCTGGGAGGTGTCTGGGTCATGAATGGCTTGGTGCCTTCCCTGCAAGAGTGAGTCCTCCCCTCTACTAGCTCATTAGAAATCAGATTATAAACTAATCTCGGCCCTCGCCCCCTCTCTCCCTTGCTCTCTCTCTTGTTTTATGACATGCCTGCTCCCCTTTTCCTTCTGCCATGATTGAAAACTTTCTGAGACCTCACCAGATGCAGATGCTGACACCATGCTTCTTGTACAGTCTGCAGAACCAGGAGCCAAGGCTTCGCTGACATCTGTGTTCTGATGAATCCAAGAATGTACGTCTCTGGCTTGAATTCCTCTCTTGATATTTAGATGTGTGTATTTAACAGGTTATTTGAAATTTTCTCCTAGATGTCTAGTAGGCATCTAAAACTTAATATGTTGTGATGGTCAATTTATGTGCCAACTTAGCTAGGTTATGGCATCCAGTTGTTTGGTTAAACACTTGATGTTGCTGTGAAGGTACATTTTAGAGGTTATTAACATTTCAATCAGTAGACTTCGGTAAAAACAAATTACTGTTGTTTGTTGACCTCATCCAATCATTAGAAGGCCTTAATACAAAAGACTGAGGTTTGCTGAAGAGGAATGAATACTGCCCCCAGACTGCCTTCAGACTATAAAATGAACTCTTATCAGAATTTCCAGCCTACTGGTCTGCTTTGCAAATTTTATTTTAATTCTTTATTTTTTAACTGTTTATACTTTTTAGTTTTTACAATTAATTAATTAATTTTTATGTGTGTGTGTGAGACAGGATCTCACTCTGTCACCCAGGCTAGAATGCAGTGGTGTGATCAGAGCTTACTGCAGCCTCAATCTCCTGGGTTCAAGTGAACCTCCTTCCTTAGACTCCCAAGTAGCTGCTATCACAGACACACACCACCATGCCCAGCTAATTAAAAAAAAAAAATTTTAGATGAGGTCTTGTGGTGTTGTGCAGCCTGGTCTTGAACTCCCAGACTCAATCAATCCTCCTGCCTCACTTCCCAAAGTGCTAGAATTACAGGCATGAGCCCATGTACCTGGCTTGCTCTGCAAGTTTTAGATTTGTCCATCCTAACAAACCCTTGAGCCATTTTTTAAAACAGTCTCTCTCTCTCTCTCTCTCTCTCTCTCTCACTCACTCTTCGCTCTCTTTCTCCACCTTTCACTACCTCTCTCTCTGCATATATACCCTATTGTTTCTACTTACATCAAGTAATTAATTTATTACTTGATTAATAAATTATTACATTAAGATTAATACATATATCAAGAAATAAATTCTTGATCTTTCTTCAAAACTTGCTCCTCCCAGGCCCTCCACATCTTAGTAGGTAATACATTCTTCTTTTTAGTTGACCAGACCAAAAACAATGACAACCAAAAAATGAGTCATCCTTGAATTGTCTATTTCTCTTGCACACAACACATCCAATCTCTCAAGAAATGCTCTCAACTCTACCTTTGAAATGATTTACATTCTGACTACCTTTCACACTATTGACTTTCAGCTGGATTTCTGAAGTTGATTTCTTACATAAACCTTAACTCTGTAAAATATACTTAGCGTAACCTCAAAACCAACTCACACATATTGGGGAAAACAATTGAAGAATTCCCATTAGGGCAAGAATGCCCATTGCTACAACTATTATTCTAGAGTTAATGATCCATCCCTGTAGATAAAAGAAATAAATCAGACAGAGAAAAGTTCAAATGTAGTGGTATAAAAATAGACTAATGACATGATTGCACACCTGGAAAAGACAAATGTTTTAACTGAAACATTAACATAAACTACCATGAGCACAGCATAGGAGAAGAAGTGAGGTATCATAAATTCATAGGCAGCATACAGTTGAAGAGACTAAGACTAAGACTAAGGCACCTGGAACAAGGCTATCTAGATTGACCTAGACTTTGAAACGTATTAGCTGTGATTTTGGAAAAACTTGATCTCCTTTTGCCTCTTTTTTTCTTATATCTAACGTGGGGTGACATACAGAGCTACGTCATAGCACTGTAATAAGAATCAAAAGAGTTAATACGTGCTAAGTTCTGGGACTATTACTTTGGTATAAAATAGTTTACTATGATAACTATGTTGTTATTATAACATTTGTTGTTAATATTGAATTATTACCAACATTTATATAAGATAACCCCTTTCTAAACTGCAAACTATTTTCTCATTTCCTCCAAATTGAGTTTTTTCCTTATCCCTACAGTAACCATATCCTTTAGAAAGAAGTCGACTTCATTTTCTAAGAGATAAAAGAGGTGATTTTTTTACATCATTTGGGGGGTTTGCATTCAGTGATTTTGTGTGTTTTCTCATGGTACCTTGGCAACTTGTAATACACAACATACAGTAATTAATATTGGAAGAACTTCTTCTATGTTGGGGAGTTCCGGCACATCTATAACAAGGGCCAGTTAAATTCAAAAATATGTACCTGAATCTAACATCCATTCTTCATGAAAAGTTTGACAGTAAGATTATATCAATCTTATATGCCAGGCATGAATAGAAATAACAGAATTTGACTCCCTACATATGAGTTACAGAACACATCTTGAAATATTATAAAATAAAAAGACCCATAGGCTATCACCAGGCAGCGATAACACAGCAAGGGGTATGCTCGCCTCTGGCACCATCCCTTGACTTGAACAGTCTTTTCAGGTCTGAATTCTATTAATTTTCTCAGAAATTTCAATCTCTTTATATAAACTGCTATTCCTGAAACTGGAACGCAGCCTCATGACTGGTCTGATACCCACAAAAGCTTTTGAGTTCTCAGTGTGCAGAAATGGTTTCTTATGCTTATCTCTTATGAGATCAGAACTAGCAAAATGCTTCTCACATGAAAAGTGCACAAATAAATTGTGATTTAATTTATTGTTTAATTGATTAATGGAATATTGAGTATCTGAATATCTAAGGACGATTTTCCTAGCTCTTGTCTTCAGTATAAGCTTAAGTTGGTAGTTAAGTACTTGACACCAGCCATAGAAAAGACAGAGAAATCCTACAGAATAGATGGCCTAGGGTTTTCCAGAAGGTACTAACAATTTTTCATGCACCTGCTTTGGCTAGACTTAGTCATGCTTTCAATATTGCTTATCCACCTGCATTAACTACCCACAGAGGAAGCTACCAATTTATAGCTGAGTCATTTCTACTTGAAAGAGGAATCAAACCTATATTAGCAACTGATCAGAATACAGGAAGGAATACTTTAACTAACCCTTCTGTGAAATCCCAAAGTATACGCAATGTCACACCAGGAAATCAATAAGTGTGGATTTGCTTTTGTGTTTTATCAATCTTGAATCTACCTTATTACTTATCTGTGTGACTTGGCTAAGAAAAATGTCTGTTTGACAGCCATTGGGGTGGGCATTCCATGGCAACATATTCTGCAGTGCATCTTAATTGCAGACAACAAAATATAATTTCAAGTATTGAAGGATACCCTGTAGTCTAATTACCTTGGTATTCTGAGAAGATAGAGTAACCAAAAATGACTTCAAGTTTACTGTTTTGCTTTCAAATTTGTGTACTGATTATTTTTGAAGCTCTACAAAAGAAACAGTGCAATTCCAGAATTAGAAGACTACTACATAAAAAATTACATGTAAATATTCTCAAATATTTTGCCCATTAAAATATGAATGTGTGTGTGTATGTATATACATATATATACGTGTGTGTGTGTGTGTGTGTGTGTATGCAAATCGGGTATAAAGACAGACCCATTTACATAATCTGATTTATTTTTCCACTGACATGAAGCCAAGAATTGTACTTCTACATACACATATGTAAATATTCCACTTATGGCAGGAATGCATATATGTCATCCAAATGGCAAGTATGAACACAGGCAAAACCCTCATTTTATACATTAGCACAAAATTAAAGGAAGGTCATATATTTGGGAACTGCAGTTGATAGAAATCTTGCTAAAGAAAAGTGCAATTAAGTTTCTAACCCTGTGCACTTGGCAAGCTTTCCCATATCCAACTTTTGGCATTGAGCCCTTAACAGGTCTTTTAATTAACAGAGACCTTGTTACTTCCCATTTCACTTTACCTGCGATCATATACAAAAGGATGGACCTTAGAGGCTATCTCTCTAGAAAGAACTATTTATATAGGATTGATATACATGGGCAGGAATGCATGCTTGTGATATATACAGAAGCAGCTGTGAGTGGAAATGTCTGGTCTATAATGAGGCCAGAAATTTTCCAGCAGGGCTAGGACTCGAACTGATCCTATAGGCAGGCACCAAAACCAAATAATCATAAACAATGAAACTGGCCAAAGTGCAGCCAGATAAACAGGTGCTGAGACAGAATGATAATAAGCAGAAAGAAAGATTCAGACCAGTTAGGAAGGCAAGAGGAGAAATTTGAGCAGAATGAAATACTTCTCTTAACAGGAAAACCAGCTAGTAAGGGTAAAACCACAATAGGATCACAGTTTACAGCACAAGAGTTAGCTAAAGAATAGAATAAGGCACAAGCAATGCTAAGATCTGAGATAATGACGAAGCCTTCTGATGGCTCAAATTTAATCTCGGCCATAGTACTTCAGAGAGATCTCTCTGAATCTTAACAAATAGGACTTCTCTGCGGAAATCTAGATATTGGGGTCAATAGTAGTGCTTGCCTTCCAAGCCTTTTCTTGGAGATAGGATACCATCTTGAGACTTGACTTGGCAAAGTGTGGCTCTGCAGTTGGCTTTTGATGCATGAATTGTCCATAGTATTCCAGAGATCAGCATTTTCCCTTCGGATTTTTCTTTTCTTGTTTGGACTTTGTTTGAAGTATTAAATATTCACAAAGGCAAAGCTAATTTCATATTATTTTCATTGGACAAGCCTTGCCAGGGTGCCAGCTACAACTTCAGCTGTATTACTGAATTCGATTTGATGGTAAATATGTATCACTCTCAAAGTGTCTCAAAAATGAATGCCATTTGATGGTGCACAGTCTAAAAATATACTTATCAGTCTCATAAAAACATATATTGTAGATATGAAAGCTTGTCTGAAAACACATAATAGATTTCTCTGATATATTTTACAGCACATATTTGTAGTCATTTAAATAATATTAACTGATTTCCTACAATGTATCAAAAACAATATTTAGTGTTGGGACAAAAGATGATGGAAAATGTGCCTCCCCCAGAGCATGGTGGAAACCGGCCATGAAACTAGTATCTGGCTGGAAACTAGAAGATAAACATCTAGATTTGGCTCTGTCCCGGACATTTTTTGGTAATCTTGGCAAGTCACTTTACTTGTCTTGAAAATACATTTATTCATCTCTATAATACTAGAGTGAGATAAAATTATTTCTAAAGCCTGTTTAAGTTTCAAATAAGATGCTGAAATCTAATCCTAAATAGGTACAATTTGGGGGATAAAAATTACATGTTTTTATTAACGATCCCGGTAGCCCCTAGATAAACCTGGCGTGAATCAGGTTTGTATTAAGAGAAAGGAGAAGCTAAAGGCTCTTCCTCAGAATTAAAGGCTTATCTTTAACACCTTCAACCACTGAATCAGACACATATATCAAATTTCTTAGGCTCTAGTCCGAATGTCAATGATATCAGTTATGTCAGAGGAAACTAAGCAGAAAAAAAAATCACTGAGAGAAGATGTAGAATTGCCTTCCTTAGATAAAGTCAAATGGTTAAAAACACAGGCAGCTGAAATCAGACTTGACCACTAGTATCTCAAACTCTCCATTATCCATAACTGGCCCTGAGTTGAGACACGGGGTAGAAATTTATATCTGGCTTTGACTCAGAAACTAGGCTTTCAACAGTTGCGAAAATGTGAGGTCTGGAAAACTGTATTTTTGCTTGCCTAATCAGCACTTCATTCATAAAGCAACAGATGCCGCAGCTTTTGCAGAGTCATGATGATAAACAAAGGAAAATCTAGTTAAATCAAGCTAGTGATTTTTTAAAATTTTAGGTACTTTTAAAAAATTTGAACATATTGTCCTGATCACAAAAGTAACATTTTTTTTTTAGTTGCAGAGCATTAAAATGTAGAGAAAATATAAAGAAATCTAATTTACACAAACCTCACCACTTGGAGATAACCTACCCTCATGCTCCACTACTGTGGGGCGGCTGCCACTATTTTCTGACTTTGATTTTCACTTCTCTTAATTTCGTGGATTTTACTGATTCATGGTCTCTGCTTCCATTTTGCTGTTTCTATGTGCATGTTTTCCACATGCTTTACGTTTCAACACCTTAGGAAAAAGTAACTAAACAACTGGCTTTCACCATTTACTAGAGAAACCTGTGGGGCACAGCTTTTGGGCCAGGCTACTTGCTAACTCCTGGTCAGACTACAAAAGACAACAGCTTCCTCTTCCTCTGATGGACTTCTTCAGTCCCATTAGCTGTGTTCAGGATGGGAGGTCTCTGGGGCATGGTGCTGCGGGGTCCTTAGACCAAGAATCCCAAATCCCACAGAAAATGGGATTTGGCCTTGATACTCAATGTTAGACAGCTCAGAATAGGGAAACCACATGTGGTCAATACTTGATAATATTAGTATTTAAAGGGGAATTACTTATATATAAACACAAATAAATAAATAAATCATCAGGAGTACTCAATTGTGCCCTGGTAGATGAGAGGCCCTCTACTGAATGCCCCTAATAACACAATGGAAGCACCCATCTATTATGTGTACACTCAGTGAGCAGCCAAATCCCAGGGTTAGAAAATGTGTCTTCCCTCTCAGTAAGAGTTAAAGGTCTTGTTTCTCTCAAATAACATCTATAAAACAATGTGTGAAGAAAAATATATTAAGTAAACAAGGATGAATAACCCTAAATACGTACAATCCATTGAGTTGATCAGAAATAACGTAGTCCTGTGCCAAGGTGAATTCCTAAGTCACTCATAGTTATTTTAAAGGAAACAAAGATTATCATAGGCAACTGTATTCCAACCCTGGAATAATAACATTGCAAGAATTCAGATGAAAATGAAAAGTCTCATTGTGAAGAATTCACAACAAATTTAAATTTTGATGAACCTTCGAGTAGACACCTGTATTTACAGAGTGGTTTTTTTGTTCTTCAATATCTGCTCTTTTTAGTAAAATTGCCTAAAATTGATATATTCTCCATTAATCTAGAATTTATATCTTAATAAATGGGTGGTAAAAAGTTATATAAATATTATATCATGATCCAATTTAATTTTTTCCTATGTAAGAGTAAAATATGTATAGATAGTCATTTGACCAGTGCAGGTAGCAGCCATCTATAGACAGTTAATTACACATGAACAGAGTTGCCACACAGGTGCTTCTCTCCTCTCCCTCATCAATCCCTCATCAACCTCTTTTAGCAGCAATTATGTGTGCTTAGCAATGAAATTTGGAAGTTAGAGTAAGGTTTTTCTTTTTTTTGGAGGAAAATATCATTTCCCCTTAAATCATTTTAATCTTTAAAACCTAGTACTATGCATGGTTCACAGTAGTTGTTCAGGTAAATGCGTGGCAAGCATTAGTAGATGTCTGAAAACCAATAGCTATCCCTGCAATTGCTTTCTTAAAAAGTAAACATCAGATGGAAAATGAATAAAGTAGAAAAAATTATACAGTTAAGGAGCAGGGAGAATCAGGGTGGAATATGAGAACCAGAACCATCCACCCCCACACAGCGTATTGTCCACATTTTCAGGATTTAACAATTCCACTGCATGTGTGTCAACATGATTTTATAATTCCAGGAAACTTGCCCAAGAAGATAATAGTTGCAAATAACTTTTCATTCCAGGAACTTTCTGAAAATCTTATTTCAATAAAGATCAAATTGTTCAGCTCTTCAATAGAAGGCATAAGATGACAGCTTACTCCCCAAGTCTTTCTAAGGTTTCTCAAAATGTTCACCTTGTCACCTCAACCTAATCTAAATCATTAAAATCCTTGCTTCTCCCTAATCCAACTCTCTCATAAAAGACCCTCTTTAAATCATATTTCAAAGTTTCAAAAAATCCCAATTTTCCCTCCCCCTTTCAAGACTTTACTAAGACTTTATCAAGGTAATATTGTCCTTGACAATATAATATATATATGATATATACATTATATATCATATATATAATGGAGTCCTCAGAGTCCATTATATCCTTCCTTTTTTTCTTTTTCCTTCAACTTTTATTTTAAGTTCCAGGTGCATGTGCAGGATGTGAAGGTTACGGATGTGCCATGGTGGTTTGCTGCAAAGATCAACTCATCACGTAGGTATTGAGTCCAACATCCATTAGGTATTATTCCTCATGCTCTCCCCTTCACACCTGCGACAGGTCCCAGTGTGTGTTGTTCCCCTCCCTGTGTCCATGTGTTCTTATCATTCAGCTCCTACTTATAAGTGAGAGCATGTGGTGTTTGGTTTTGGTTCCTGCGTTAGTCTGCTGAGGATAATGGCTTCCAGCTCCATCCATGTCCCTGCAAAGGGCATGATCTCATTCCTTATTATAGCTGCATAGTATTCTATGATGTATATGTATTACATTTTCTTTATCCAGTCTATCATTGATGGACATTTGAGTTGATTTCATATCTTTGCTATCGTGAATAGTGCTGCAGTGAACGTATGCATGCATGCATCTCTATAAGAGAATAATTTATATTCCTTTGGATATGTACCCAGATTCCCTATTTAATAAACGGGATTGGGAGATCTGGCTGGCTATATGAAAAAATTGAAACTGGATTCCTTCCTTACATCTTATACAAAAATTAACTCAAGATGAATTGAAGACTTAAATGTAAAACCCAAAACATATATCATTCTTATGCCTTTGCATCCTCATAGATTAGCTCCTGCTTATATGTGAGAACACACAACGTTTAGTTTTCCATTCCTGAGTTACTTCACTTAGAATAATGGTCTCCATTTCCATCCACGTTGCTGTAGATATTATTATCTTGTTTCTTTTTATGGCTTAGTAGCATTCCATGGTATATATATGTTTCTTTATCCACTTGCTGGTTAAAGGACATTTAGGGTGGTTCCACGTTTTTGCAATTGCAAATGGTGCTGCTATAAACATGCACATGCATGTGTTTTTTTCATACAATGACTGCTTTTCCTCTTGGTAGATATGTAGTAGTGGGATTGCTGGATCAAACAGTAGATTTATTTTTAGTTCTTTAAAGAATCTCTATACTGTTTTCCATAGTGGTTATACTAGTCTACATTCCCACCAGCAGTGTAAAAGTGTTCTCGATTCACAACATCTATGCCAACATCTGTTATTTTTTGATTTTTAAATTATAGCCATTCTTGTAGAAGTAAGTTGATATTGCATGTGGTTTTGATTTGCATTTCCCTAATCATTAGTGATGTTGAGCAGTTTTTTTACATTTGTTGATCATTTGTATATGCTGTTTATATGTGATCTTCAGTAAATTGACTTCAAAAATTTTGTCAGCTTTACACTTTTGTCTCATAATAATTCATTTTTTTGATATAGATCTCAATATTTTCTGTTTTTGTTGAGTTTGTTTTGGTAATTTGTGGCTTTCACAAATTTATCCATTTCATCTAGGTTTTTCACAGTTGTTGGAATAAAGTAGTTCATAATATTCCCTTTATAGTCCTACATTATAGTCCTACATTATAAATTTCTATAGTTTCTATAGTGAGGATCCTTTTTCATTCCCAATTTGATAATTTGTTTCTTCTCTGATTATTTCTTAGTCAATCTACTTAAAAGTCTATCCTTTTTTTTCCCTTCATCTTTAAAAATGGACAAGTTTTAGTTACCAGTTTTCTCCTTTTCTACTCTCTTTTTCATTATTTTCACTCAGATATTTACTATTTATTTACTTCTAATTATTTTGGATTTGATCTGTGTGTCTTTAGTTTTTTGGAGAGAATCTTACATTCTTAACATTAAATTTTTTATGTTTCTTTAAAATTAAGGCTGAAAGCTATACTTCTCATTAAGCACTAGTTTACCTACATTCCATCAGTTTTTTGATTCTGTGTTTCCATTTTCAATCATAGGATTTTTTAAAATATCTCTTAAAATGTTGTCCTAGACCAAGGGGCTTATAACTTTATGATTAATTTTCAAATTTTGAAGATTTTCCAACTATTCATTTTGTTGTTGATTCCTAATAGAATTCTACTGGGATCAGAGAACATACTTCACATGATTTCAGCCCCTTTACGTGTATTGAGACATTTGTTAATGCTCAGCATATGTTCCCTTTGAGAGTGTTCCACGTATGCCTGAAAGTAATGTATAGTTTACAATCATGTAAAATATTTTACAGATGTCAACCAGATCCAGTTTGTTGTTAGTGATAGAGACAGAAGGCAGCCAAGGGTACGCCAGCAAAAGTCCACCTTCAAGACTAAAACAGCCTGAAGGCTGAAAAACTGGACTGCCCATCCCAGAAGAAACCTATCCCTTTCCCAGCTGATTATTTTTGAATGTCCACTTGCACACTGGGAGATTGGGAAGAAAATAATCAGCTGATTATTTTCATTATTTGTCAAACTGCCTACGAGTTCAGGCAGAAATCTGTCACAGTGGCAGAGTCGGCACACAGAGTCTCCTCTAGAATGCCCAGTGGAACCATAGGAGCAGGGCCACCTCCCTCTGGACTCCAGACCCACAGAAGTCATCAGCAACATGCAATACCAGCCTAGGAAGTCTGCAGGCAGGAAGTTTGCACCATTTGCAAGGCGGAGGAGGCTGGCCTCTCCTGTTCCTGGGCAAGTTCCTCTTTCTGTCAAAGTTACTGACAGCAGGGGAGGCAGGGTATATGTGGGTAAGAGCAGATACTCCTATCACCTGAATCCCCCTGTTAACATGGGTGAAAGCCACTTTAACACCCACGGATGGCACCCTGTCGTGGTCACCGAGACTACGAGATACAAGAATGGAGGAAAGAAAGAGGAATGCTTCACTATCTCTTCCTCACATACCCCATGTATTTGCTAGAAAGAGAAAGGAACAGGGACGCTTGCTCCCCTCATTCTAGATGAGTAGCCATTCATCTTCAGTCTGTACCCCTCTGAATGCATCCTAAATCTCTAGGACTCCTTTGAAAACAAATGCCTATTTTTTTTTTTTTTTTTCTTTTTCCTTCTTTGTCCTCTCTTCACTGTTAGGAAATTGTGTGTCCATACTATGGGACCTTCCCATCATGTGCATCCTCCAAACTGGGAAGAGTTAATTTCACAAAACTTAAACTAGTTGGCTTAGGACTGGGCTCAGGGGAAGGGAACCCAGAAGCCTAACATGATGGCAAAAAGGTAAAAGTTTTTTTTTTTTTTTTTTTTTCTTTTAAACCAGTCAGGCTTTTGGCCTCCCTCTCCCTGTACAAACTGATAAAAGACCTCAGGTTTTTAAGTTGTCCTCACCCACCCTTTGTTTCATTTTGATACATATTTTCTAATAACCTGGTTTGTCTCTTCTCTCCTTCAGGCCATCAAACTCCAAACGATCATGCAACGGGAGCCTTGGACAATGACCCCTTTTGCCAGGAACCCTTAGACTGGCCTCTGGGGGAGATCTGACTGCCATTTTTCCAAAACAGCGGCCCCTGTCATCAGGAAGCAGTTAAGGTTGGTCTTCGTCCTTATCCTTATCCTTATTCTAACGGCAGTCAGATGTACTTCTTTAGAGGGGGTATCATAGAGACAGGAGGCAGCCAAGGATTCCCTGGCAAAACCCCACCTGAGGCTGAAGTCTGAAACAGTCTGAAGGCTGAAAAATAGGACTGCCTGTCCCAGATGAAGCCTTCCCTTTTCCTGACTGATTCGTTCTGAATAATGCCCACCTGCGCAATGCGGGAACTGGATGGAGACTCAAGAAGTTTGCACTGTTTGCAGGGGAAAGGAGCCTGGCCTCTCGCTGTGCTGAGAGGCTTTTTTAAAATTTCATCCAATAAATCCGTTCTCCCTCACTCTTCAAAGTGTCTGCGTGCCTAGTATTTTCTGGTCGTGTGACAAGAACCCGGTTTTTTCTACAACAATAGTATTTTTCATGTTTGTTACATCTTTACTTAGTCTGTTCTTGCTCTATCAATTAAGAAAAGGGTGTTGAAATAGCAATTACATTTGTTGAAATATCCATTTCTATTTTTTTTGATTTGGTCAGATTTTACCTCATATATTGTAAAGCTCTAGTGTTAAGTACATTTGTAATTGTTATCTTTTCCTTTCGTATTGACATTTTGTTAATTAAAAGATCCTTCTTTATAACTAGTAATATACCTTAGTTTAAAATATTCTTTTGTCTGATTTTAATATAACTGTGCTCTCTTATGGTTATGATTGTATGGTATAGATTTTTAAATCAAGTTACTTATAACTTATTTCTATATTTCAGTCTAAAGTTAGTCTCATCTCTTATAGATAGCACATGGTCATATCTTTCTCTTTTAACCAAGTTAGTTACCATATCCATCATCTCCCTTACCCATCATTTAAGTAGAATAATATTCTATTATAAATAGTATTTCTGTATGTGGACCATTAAGAGTAATATAAAGAGGGCTCAAAAGAAGACCAAAAAAAAAGACTAAAAAATGTTTAAAACTTCTTCAAGATTGGTTAAGTTGCCATGACCAGAATGCTGACAGAAAAATAAACAGTAAAAGCCATTCAGATGACACCTCAGATGGAATGAGGAATATCTTACTGGGAACTGGTGTAAAGGCCATCTTTGTTAGACATTAGCAGAGAACTTGATCATACTGTGTTCCTGTCCTAGGACTCTGTGGAAATTTCTAAGCAGCAAATGTGCAGGCTGCTGCAAGGTTACTTCTAACTGCTTACAGTGAACTGCCAGAAAGAAGGGAAGTAGAGTGGAAAGATCTGGAAAATTTATTGCTTGACCATGTGGTAAAGAATAAAACTGTTTTCAGAAGAAAAACCAAGGGTTTGGAGCGGCAACCTTTCGCTACATAGATTAGTGTGAGGAGAGCAAAGCCAGAGGCCATTTATCAGGACAATGGGAAAAAGACCCCAAAGGCATTTCAAAGATCTTCCCGGCTGTTTCTCCTATCTTAGGCCCAGAGGTCTCTAAGGGTGGAATCATTTTTGGAGGATAGGCCTCTCAAGCACACTCCTCGGGATTCTCTGCTCCATGCATCCCAGCTGCTCTGGCTGCTCCAGCCATGGTTTAAGCGATCCCAGGTACAGCTCATGCCACAACTTCAAAAGGCAAAAGTAGTAAGCCTTGGCAATATCCACAACCATATGGTGCTAATTCTGCGTGCAGGCAGAATGCAAGAGTGGAGGAGGTACAGCAGCCTCCACCTAGATTTCAAAGTCTTTGTCAAACTGCCTACGAGTTCAGGCAGAAATCTGTCACAGTGGCAAAGTCGGCACACAGAGTCTCCTCTAGAATGCCCAGTGGAACCATGGGAGCAGGGCCACCTCCCTCTGGACTCCAGACCCACAGAAGTCATCAGCAACATGCAATACCAGCCTAGGAAGTCTGCAGGCACCAGCATGCAACCGCAATCCATGACAGTAGCCACATGGGCTACACCCAGCAAAGTCTTGGAGATGGGCCTGTCCAAGGTCTTGAAGCTCCTCCCCTATCCCAGTGTGTCCAGGAAAAGGTACATGAAGTAAAAGAGTATTCTGAGCTTTAAGATTTAATGTCTTCCCTGCTGGGCTTCAGGCTTACTTTGGGCTGATTTTTCTTTTTGCTTCTCCCTACCTTTTGGAATGAGAATACTTATCTTATGCCTGTTCCACCACTGTATTTAGAAACTAAGAATTTTTTTTTATTTTACAGGCTTATAGCTGGAAGGAGTTTGCCTGGAGTACCAATGCACTCCAGCCTGGGGAACAAAGTGAGACTCTGAAAAAAAAAAAAAAAAAAAGAAGGAAGGAAGGAAGGGAGGGAGGAAGGGAGGGAGGAAGGAAGGAAGGGAGAAAGAGAGAGAAAGAAAGAGAAAGAAAGAGAGAGAGAGAAAGAAAGAAAAAGAAAGAAAGGAAAGAAAGAAAGAAAGAAAGAAAGAAAGAAAGAAAGAAAGAAAGAAAGAAAGAAAGAAAGAAAGAAAGAAAGAAAGAAAGAAAGAAAGAGAAAGAGAGAAAGAAAGACAGACAGGAGTGGTGAGAGTGAGCATCCTTGTCTTATCCCTGATCTTAGAGGAAATGCTTTCAACTAGTCACTGTTAAGAATAATACTAGCTATGGGTTTGTCATATATTATGTTGGAGTACATTTTTTCCATGTATTTAATCTTTGAGAATTTATATAAGGAAAGGGTGATGAGTTTTATTAAATGCTTCTTCTGCATCTTCTCATTTTGTTAAAGTGCTGCATCACATTTATTGATCTGCATATTTTGAACCATCTTTGCATCCTAAGAATAACTCTCACTTGATTGTGAAAAATGATTCTTTTAATGTGTTCTTGAATTGGGTTTGCTAATATTTTTGTTGAGACTTTAAAAATGTATCTTTATCAATGATATTGGCATATATATATGTGTGTGTATATACATATACACACACATACTTTTTTTTTCTTGTAGTGTCTTTGTCTGCCTTTGGTGTTGTGGTAATGAGTTCAGGATATAAAATGAGTTTGGAAATATTGTGTAGTTTATACTTCAGTTTTTTGGAATGGTTTGAGAATTGGTATTATCTCTTCTTTAAATGTTTAGTAGAATTTCGCAGTGAAGCTGTACAGTCCTGGGCTTTTCTTTAGTGGGAGATTTTTTTTTTTTTTTTTAACTGGTTCAATCTCTGTGCTCATTATTGCTCTGTTTAGTTTTCTATTTTTTCATGTTTGAGTTTCCAAAGTTTTCATGTGTCTAGGAATTTATCCATTTCTTGTAAGTTATCCAATGTACTGGTGTGTAATTTTCATAGTAGTTTCTTAGATTCTTCATATTTTAGTGGTGTAAATTGCAATGCCTCGCCTTTCATTTCTGATTTTGTTTACTGAATAACCTCTCTTTTGTAACTAGGAAGTCTAGTTAAGGGTTTGTCTATTCGTTTTTAAAGCTGCCCCTAAATGCTCTTTCTTTCCAGCTGACTCCAAGTGGCCCACCCCTGCTTGTGCTCCCAGTGTTCCCTGTGGGGCAAAATAGGAATGAGCCCTCTGTGAAGAATGTCTGAATGATAGGAAAACTGAGGATTTGCTTCCAACTCACATTCCCAATGGTAGAAACTGTGGGTCCGGAGAATTCTCTGTGTTTGGTACTGTGTTGGCCTAGAGAAAGGGCAATGAAGTGAAATATCCGAGGCCTTAATATTTGATTTCCATTTTTCTTTGTTCTGAAGGCCAAGGGTCCAAGGGAAGTCTTAGCCTCACTCCTGAGTGTGGGGACATTTAGGATGGTGTACTTCCTGTGTATAGTTGCTGTTGGATTTCTACAGGGGGAGCGAAGCCCAAGGATCCTACTCCACCATTTTGCTGATGTCACTCTTTCAATATTTTGAAAATATTTAGAGTAAATATTTTGAATTATTTTTTCCTGCTAAATCCAATATCTGGCCCCATGTAGTGTCAACATCTATTGACTCAATGCTCTTTTGAGTATTGGTCACATTTTCATGTTTCTTTGGATATCACATAATTTGTGGCTAAAATTTTACTATATTAGAAAATATGCCAGCTCTGGAATATATTTTAAATTTGTGTGTATGTGTGTTAAAATTAGCTTTGATGTGTAGCCCAGCCACTGATACTGTGCTTAATTTTATTTTACCATTACTATTATACTTTTATGCCTTGTTTTCTAGGAATACCTTCCTGTGTCTATTTATCCATTCATTTATTTTTAGAGGCAGGGTGTCACAGTGTCGCCCAGGCTAGAGTGTGGTGGCTTGATGATAGCTCACTGTAATTTCAAATTCCTGAGCTCAAATGACCTTCCCACTTCAACCTCCCAAGTAATTAGGACGACAGGCACACACTACCAGCACAGATACATTTTTTTAAAAAAAATGATTTTGCAGAGAAAAGCCTTCTCTGTGTTGCCCAGGCTGGTCTCAAACTCCTGGTCTCAAATGATCCTCCCGGTTTGGCCTCCCAAATCTCAGGGATTATAGGAATGAGCCTGGACTTCCAGTATGTCTTCATAGTTTAGCGATCGCCCAACTATTTGGATAGAGGATGTAGGCTTTGTTTCCATAAAGTGTCTACCCACTTCACATTTATTAGTGAGTGGTTTGGAAAACACACTTAAAGTTGAAGTGAGTCCTCAAGTCTTCCTCAGTTTCTATTTCTCAAATTCCCCTCAGGTCTGCCTAACAGCCAGTGATATGCGAGACCTTATCTCAGACCTTCTATGGCTCGCTCATTTTCAGAATCTCTTGGCTAACTTTCTTGCTGGTCCATTGTTCACCCAACCAGGACCTCCGTGTGCTAATAAAAAATGTTTTTCTCAGTTGTTCCCACCTAAGTACTCACTTTTAACCGGCAAAGCCATAGGTTTTCACTTGCTACTCCAAACTGAGGAAGTTCCCCATGCATAGCCTCAAAACTGTTGGTTTTCAATGCCAGCTGTTACAAATACTATTCTTGGCCGGGCGCGGTGGCTCAAGCCTGTAATCCCAGCACTTAGGGAGGCCGAGACGGGTGGATCACGAGGTCAGGAGATCGAGACCATCCTGGCTAACACGGTGAAACCCCGTCTCTACTAAAAATACAAAAAACTAGCCGGGCGAGGTGGCGGGCGCCTGTAGTCCCAGCTACTCCGGAGGCTGAGGCAGGAGAATGGCGTGAACCCGGGAGGCGGAGCTTGCAGTGAGCTGAGATCCGGCCACTGCACTCCAGTCCGGGCTACAGAGCAAGACTCCGTCTCAAAAAAAAAAAAAAAAAAACAAATACTATTCTTGCTGACTCTATTGATGTGGGAGTGAAGATGGCAGCCACCTGGAAAGAAGGCTACAGATACTGCTCTAACTTGCATCTCTTGCATTTATTTTAAAAGTCAATTTTATTAACTTGTTTTCTGCTTTTTGTTGACATATGTGCCTTGAAATGTTGTTTCTATTTTTTTTCCAATATTATACAGATGGTCCCTGAGTTACTAGGGTTCAGCATACACATTTTCACTCTACAATGGGTTTAGCTAAATGTAATCCTATCATAAATCCGGAAGTATCTGGACTTACAATCTCTCAACCTACAACTTTTGACTTTATGGTGAGTATAAGGGTATTAAACATGTTTTAACTTAAGAAAGTTTTTGTTGTTGTTGTTTGTTTGTTTTTTAACTTATGGTGAGATATCATGATTGTAAGTCTAGAAGCATCTGTACTTGCTTTTTGGAGAGAATCTGACAACATTTTCATGCTGCCAAAACTAGAAGCTCATTATAAATTAATTTTTTAAACAGGGGAATTCACTTCTAGTCCCCTAACAAAATTTAATCTGAAATACGTTTACTTGCTAGCATTCATTCACTTCTTTCCATTCACAGTTAATTTGGCAAATTCAGCCATAATATGGTTTGGATCTGTGTTCCTGCCCAAATCTCATGTCAAATTGTATTCGCAGTGCTGGAGGTGGGGCCTGGTGGGAGGTGATTTGATCACGGGAGTGGTCCTTCATGAATGACTTAGCATCATCTTCTTGGTGCTGTTCTCATGATAATGAGTGAGTGAATGAGTTACCATGAGATCTCATTTCAGAGTGTGTAGCACCTCTCCCTCAACTCTCACTCCTGCTCTGGCCATATGAGATGTCCCACTCCCTTTTTACCTTCTACCATGATTGGAGACTTCATGAAACCTCCCCAGGAGCAGAAGCTGCTATGCTTCCTTACAGCCTGCAGAACCATGAGCCAATTAAACCTTTTTTTCTTTATAAATTACCCCATCTCAGATATTTCTTTATAGCAAAGCAAGTACAAGCTAATACAAGCCAGTAAAGAGAACCATTAGAATTTTTATAGAACATCTGAAAGAAGTTCAGTAAAGAGAACCATCAGAATTATTATAACACACTTGGAAGAACTTGTGATGAAATAAAAATTTTCTTTCTTCTCTTTAAGTTACATTTAAATCAAAAGTAAATCCATATCTAAATGGAATTTTAAACATACAAATTCCTATATTACAAAGTCCATCAATAAAAGATAAGGAAATGCATAAAACTAAAATGCAATGCGTAGTGTGGGGGTTGATTCTAAGGCCAAATTAAAGGAATTTTTAAATAATTCAGGCTACAAATGTTCCTTGACATATTACAATTTTGAGATTATTTGGGACGCAAATCAAGTAGCCTAAAATGCAGAGAATATTTTCAAATTATTCAAATAGTTTAGATAAATAATAAATGAAAACATTAAACAATGTTGTCCGATCACATTATAAAAAACCTATCAAGAGTTTTGATCATAGTTTATAGTATGATGTGTTGTTGAATTGCGTACATGGATTGCAAAAACAAACAAAAATAATTATCCACCCAATAATTTTCCTTTGTGTGTGCTATTTAAAATCACTAGGTCTCAGTTTCTCATCTGCAACATAGTTAAAATAAAGTACTTCTCTTCATGTTAGTAACAGTGTGAGCACTCAGTAAATTGTAGTAATTATCAAAGATGATGGTACTAACAGTAGTAATAATGAAATAAGAGGTGGTACCAAAAGCAACAAAAAGTCACCGACAATGCCCCAGAATATTTAGCCAAATTATTTAATACATAAGCAATGATACAAATCTATACATGAATAAGTGCTAAAGGGATGGAAAGCTCTAACTTAAATATGTTCTCTGTGACAGCAGCCATAGGAAAATTATACTGGGTTATTGAGGCAGGCTTGTTCCTTTGATTTGGTGTATCAAAATATAATATAAATAAAAAACATCCCTATTTCAGATGACATGGAAACAAACTTCTTTTTAAATAGCACTTTGATTTTGAACATGTCCGGCTGAAAATGGAAAAGTCAAAATTTAAGATCTTCATTCTGCAACTAAATGCTTGAGGCTGAAGTCTGATATGCAGAATCAAATCTCATATAAAGTTGCTATTGAATATGTTCCTTTAAATCTCAAAACAGAAACATAGTTATATACAATGTAGACAATATGTTCTAGGACACCATAGATTATTGAGAACTTTTAATGATGCGAAAAAGAATTTTATTATATAGCCACAAAGAAAAGACTGTGACTATTTGCATTCAAAAACAAACCACAATCTTATGTGAGAAACACATTCTGCTATTTATGCTATATATATCTAAGTCTTAAATAAGAACAATAATTACAAAAACTCATAAAAGAGATTCATTTCAAGCAATTTTCTTAAACACATATTTATCAGATGAATGAACTCCTCTAAGGCACTCTCAGTGTGTTAAGGACATGTCATGAATTTTTTAACTACTTAATAATGCATTTGCTTCAGGCGTGACTCAATTTAATAAATCATATAAGTTGCAATACATTTTATCACATATTTATGGAAAGAGATATTCCAATTTCTTAAGCACTGCTTTTCTAAGTATTAAGAAGCAGCTTAATATAACCAAGGGACAAAAGAAGAAAAAAAAAGGTCATATACAATGAAAAACTCCAAGGAAATGCATTAAAAACCCCTCTAAACCATGAGTTTTAAAGTTCATATGCATGATATATGTCTTTAAATTATATGCAGCTGTTTGTGTGATGAACATCTTAATGGTGAAAGCATCCATAAATTTCATCACATTATCAAATTAGAAATTGGTCGTGAACATTTTTTCTATGTTGCTGTATCAGCTCTCACACTAAACCCAGCAACTTGCCAAGGGTACATATTTGGGATTCATCAGAGGTTATGTGGACACAGACAAGGAGCATTGATCAAGAATATAATTACAGGCATGGGGAAATACTTGTGGTGGGAGTCTTCCCAAACTCTGTAAACACAAAGTCAGAACAATACAAACACTTAACCTGACGATTGTAGCTCAAAGAAGGCAGACAAGAAATTTCAATAATTGGAAAATCACAGCCAAAAGCACGGGAAGAAAATGCCAGACCAGAATTAGTCAGAAACTAAAGTGGAAGCTGAAGACGAGTAGCAGTGATCACATCATGCCTCTTTCTGAGGGATGAAGCAAGGAGGGGTACAACTTGTATTTAGTAAGACTACTTGTATGCAGTTTTCTTAATCATGCTTGGATGACCACTTTCAAACCCTTGTTTTGTAATTCATATATGTTTAACCAAATTATAACAATTTTACTGAATGTCAGAAGACTTAGAATGTAACTCTAGTCACTTATAATAATATGACTATGGCACACTATCTTTTTTTGAAATTATCTAAGAAATGCAAATATATTATCAATGAGTGCCTGAATTAAAATGAAATAAAGTGTGGTTCAACTGAAGTCTAGTTAGACAGTAAGATGCAAATAAATATAACAATGCCTAGGTTTCTAATTTATTTGTTCACAATGAATTTATTAACTTGTTCTTATTAGTCCAGTCTAATTTGTTTCAAGGTTTGTTTGTTTCAAGGTTACATCACCCAACTCAAACATGACTAACTTAAATTTTTCTTTGACTTCTTGACTTTATACATGAATCAGGCAACATTCTGCTGAAATAATCCTATTAGATTCTTAACTATGGCCTAAGAATAAGTGATCAAGTCACTAAGACAAAAATGACTTCATCTTAAAAAACTAAGTACTTCTGTCAATGTTCATATCATGTTTTTCAAATAAAAACACTTGAAAATCAATCCATTATAAGTCAATAGATGGGATAATACTTCCATTTACAGTGTTGGCCTTATAATTTTATTGTTTGCTCAGTGCGTCAGTAGTATCTTTCCTCAAATAGGGAGATGGGAGTTGTTTCACACTGCGAGTTCACTTTTGAGTCCCAGTAGTTTCCTTGATTCATTTTTCCTTTAATGATAAATGAGCGCAATGGCTAGCGCAGATTGCGCAATGAGGATGGAAAAAACCTGATATGGCTCTGACCTCTATGGATGATTGACTGCAGCAACGAAAGCTAATGACTGTGGAAGCAGCAACCTTTTAGTGCTTTTGAAACTTTAGGACATGTTAGGACAGTAAAAAGCCAACACAGTGGGAGCTACTAAGAGTGAATGCTGTTTTTCTTTCTTTGAGTATGCAACAAGAAAGAATAAACAAGAAAGAAACAATTACTACCAAAGGCCCTTTTCTCATTTTGATATTTTGTATATTACTCCAAGGTGAGGAAGTTAGATTACAGAATTTCCATTTTTAAAACAGAGCACATGGGAGAAATGGCTTGAGTTATTGGATACTTAGTTCACGTAGCAATTCATTTCCAAACATTGTTTACAAACAAATGTTCTATAAACAAACATTGATAATCTGTGGAGAGCAACATGAATCTTTCACCTAACACAGTAACACAGTCAGACAGTATTTATGGATTTCAAGATGATCACAAATGAGCACAGATGCTTGTATAACCTTGATTTCTAAAAAAGTTCTGTATTGGGTAAAATACTCTTCTTGAAAAGGCACAGAGGGACCACTGAGGTATGATAGGGACACCTAGAGATAATCATCCACATCAGTAATAATCAAGCTAGACAATCTGTGAGGTAATAGACGTGTAGCCATCCTCATGCCTGGAATGTGATCTAAAGCATCCAATGGTCTGGGTCAGGAAGACCAGGCCCAGTCAACTTGAGCAGTCTAGAGGGTTATAAAGTATGTATGGTGAAGGAAAGTTCATGCTGAAAATTCACAAAGCCAATTAAAGTAACATTGGAAACCAGCAGAATCAAGTATCTGGGTATTTCACTATCAGAAATGGAATCAAATGGAATCATTTGAGAATATAATATATACACAGCACTCTATCCTTGTATATGGTATGTACAGCAACACATATGAAGATACAAAATAAATATAAGGTGTCATTCCCATTCTCATCAACTGCAAACGAGATGGGAAGACAATCGAAATGTATGGATCAATTAGAATCCAATATAAAATAATGTAAATTTAAGTGGAAAATTGGGTATTGACTTGCTATGAGTTTCATTTATTGAAAACATTTTACTGATAAAGTAACCTGGGAATATTGCGAGCTGAGTTGTAAACCAAGGCAAGGTAGGATTTAGAGAAGAAGGTGGGAAAACTGTAGGTCTTCACTGGAGAAAGAAACTCAGCTACAAGCAGCAGCTTACATTAATCAGTCAAGTAAAGCAAACAGGGAAGGCCTGGTAAGAAAGAGATGTTTTTGAGTGGGTAATAAGCCCATGGAGGCTGTTCAGCATTGACGTCTTTGGAGGTTATTATGGGATGAATTGTGTCCTTGTGAAACTCATATGTCAAAGCTCTAAACTTACTGCCTCAAAATGTAACTGTATTTGAAGACAGAATCTTTAAAGAGAAATTAAGTAAAAATTAGGTCATTAGTGTGGAAATTAATCCAGCCTGACTGGCATCCTCATAACAAGTGGAAATTTATACACGTAAAAGGAGATACTGGGGTGCACGTGCACAGAGGCAGGACCATGGGGAGAGGTAGCAGAAGAGTGGGCATCTGCAAGCCAAGAAGAGAGGCTCAGAGGGCACCAATGCTGCCGGCACCCTGATCATGAACTTCCAGGAACCAGATCAGTGAGATCATTCATTTAAACCACCCAGTGTGGAATTTTGTTACAGCAGCTCTAGCAAACTAACATAGAGGTGATGAATGTATTATGTGAAAACAGTTTTGAAAATATAAACTTTTTTTCTACAATGATAGGAGGCATGCATTAGGAGAATTCATTTATTTTTCCATCATCAAATTATCATCTTATTCTTGAACTCTCTTGTGCCACCCTCAACCCCAGATAGCATTGATTATCAAGAATTATTCTTAGTGAGGAATTCTAACACAGTAACTATGTATAGATTTCCCATATTCAAGAAAGATAACTGTACTGTTAAAAAAACACCTTGGCCAGGCGCGGTGGCTCACGTCTGTAATCCCAGCACTTTAGGAGGCCAAGGTGGGTGGATCACGAGGTCAGCAGATCGAGACCATCCTGGCTAATATGGTGAAACCTCGACTCTACTAAAAATACAAAAGATTAGTTGGGCGTGGTGGCGGGCGCCTGTAGTCCCAGCTACTCAGGAGGCTGAGGCAGAAGAATGGCGGGAACCCGGGAGGCGGAGCTTGCAGTGAGCTGAGATCCGGCCACTGCACTCCAGCCTGGGCGACAGAGCGAGACTCCGTCTCAAAAAACAAACAACCAACCAAACAAACAAACAAACACCTCGCTATAAACAGAAATATATGGCCCTCTGACGTGTAGAGTAATAAAATCTGTGCCACCATCAGCAAATGATAGACACTTTTAAAAGTCCCTTTGGTTAGACTCCTACCTATCTGTAATAGTCTTGTTATTCAGGGTAAGGATTCCATCTGATACGGGCTATTTTGATAGTTGCTTTAATTCTATACCTTGCTCTCATAATAGAAAATTGTATCATGCTAGGATAAATACTTATTTAAAATGTTATCCATCAATTTCACTAATGTTTGGGACAGGTAGCATTTAGTCATGCTTTCCCTTTCTCTCTTTCTCTCTCTCTCTCTTTTTTTTTTTTTTTTTTTTGGTGAGGTTGATTACACATAGCAGCCTGTAATAGAGTGTGATTTTCTAAGTAAAAACAGAATTTTAACATCTCCCACATTCTCAACAGAGTACCTCCAAGAACAGAAACTTGGGCTTTATCAATCTTTTTACTGACATTTTTAGGAGGAATGTGATCTAAGTCATTTCAATTCTTTGGGGATCTGTATTCTTATTTAAAATGTCTGTGAATAAACTGTTGTCCTTCATTGTTAAGAGGATCTAAGATACTAAGGCTCTAATAGTTTCAAATCCAAGTTTTAAAAAATGAAAATCTGATTACATCACTCTCACTTAAAACAGTTTGTTGTATACTCCTAGTTTTTAGAATCAATTCCAAATTTCTTTATATATTTGATGAAACTGCATAATTCAATCTCTGCATAATTTTCCAATTTCTGATGAAACTGCATAATTGAATCTCTGCATAATTTTTATCTCACTTCATGGCACCAATCTTCATTTCCCATATATAACGACCTCAAAGTATACATTCAACTAACTACACAGTTTTTTCAGGTCCTAGATTACACTTCACTGTTTCATCTATGGACCTCCATATATGCTATTTCATCTGTCCAAGTACCCTAATGTATCACCATCCCTTACTTGGCCTAGCCAACTCCAATTCATGCTTACTATATCAGCTTATAATTGCTGCTGCTCCTAGAAACCACCTCAGACAGATCAAGTCTGGAAATTTGATCTACCTCTTTAATGAGTTCTGTAATTATGTGAAAACAAATAAATTTCTGCATTCTATGAGCCGTGTACTAGAGAAAGTAACAAGTTCCAATGCTCGCTCTCTTCTTCCCTGAGAATACACAATGGTTTCCAGAGCCAGAAAACTGTATTGGCTCTTAATGAATTTAGTACAATCCTTTCTCCTCATACCCCAACTTATCCTGATAAGGAACTTCTAAGAGCTACTGGAATTCAAAGGCTAAAAGACCATGGGTTTTATCCCAGTTTGTCGTGGTTCTGCAGAAGTGGAAGGTGGCTTCAGTTTCTAGCCTACCATCAAAACATTCAATGGTCATTCAGACTTTGATAAGTTGTTCAATTGTTACCAGTTTCATTTATTAGCACTAGAGATATTTTATTTAATCTTATCTATTCACATACATGGTGTTTTTTTGTGGTTTTTTTTTTTTTTTTTTTTTTTTTTTTTGAGACAGAGTCTTGCTCTGTCACCCATGCTTGAGTGCATTGGCACAATCTCCGCTAATTGCAACCTCCACCTCTTGGGTTCAAGCGATTGTCATACCTCAGCCTCCCAAGCAACTGGGATCACAAGCATGCACCACCATGCCCAGCTAATTATTATAATCTGAGTAGAGATGAAGTTTCACCATGTTGGCCAGGCTGGTCTCAAACTCCTGGCCTCAAGCGAACTGCCCACCTCAGCCTCCCAATGTGCTGGGATTACAGGTATGGGCCACCACGCCCAGCCTATTCACATATACTTTTTAAAGAAATAGAAATAATATAAACAACAAAGGAAAATTCAAAATAAGTATGTAAATCATAACAATAACTTTAGTTTCTCATACTGGCAAAGAAAAAATAATATGACTATTTTGAAGGTAATAGATTCTTTCAAATATAATTGAAGGAAATCTTTACACAAAGATCTTCATAGAAAAAAATGTTTTCACTATATTGAAAAACTCATTTAATTATGACTATGAATATAAAGAATTAATCTCTCTAAAACAATGCATTTATATGCAATTTTAAAAAATTCATTTTAATTTAAATCACAGACACTGAAATTAAACTACAAAGTATACAGTCCAATCTATAAACTATATAATATCTTGCTCATCTATACATTCCAATCTATAAACTATATAATATCTTGCTCATCTAATCTATACAGTCCAATCTATAAACTATATAATATCTTGCTCATCTAATCTATACAGTCCAATCTATAAACTATATAATAGCTTGCTATCTAATATGTTGCTCATCTAAAATAATGAATTCAATATTATTGTGAAGACAATATCCTATATAAATTATATTCACTTGGTTTAGCATGTTTTCCACTTATGCTCTTAAAAAATATTAGTTATATATATATGATATTTTAAGAGGATGAGTGTAGTTATGTATACATATATGTTTTAATGGAAGCATACATCTTTATTTGTGAAATATAAGAATTAAAAATGAAAAAGTAAGAACTCTAAAATGCAGTTCAACAATTTATGTTCTTAAGGCTGATATTTTAGAGGGTTTTCTATTAATATGATATCAAAGTGAACATATCTACTTAAATTAAACTAGTTATAGACAATAAAACCCAGCACAGCTTATAAAACTAAAGGTCACCAAAGACTAGAACCTCAGTAGGTTTTACTAATTCCACAGCTGTGCCAGTAATTTCAGGCTTCGGGGGGGGAAAGAAAAGAAAATAATCAAAAAAAGCATAAAAATACAAGACTTGGAATTGATTTCCCATCGACAACAGAGGATAAATAAATTGAAGATGATGTTATTATATCAGCAAATAGTCGTGCCTAAAAGGGACCTTAATGACCATAAAACCAACTCTTTGTTACACAAATAAGATGATAACTTATTTGTCCTGGAAAATACAAGTGGTTACTGAAAGAACACAGACCCCAGTCTTCTAGGTCAATATTATATCTCCTTAGAATGCTAAGGTTCTGGTAACAAACAAATCATCGTATCAGCTGACTCTTTAATTTCCTGAGATATACTTATATTGAGCAAGGCAAACGAAGAAGTGAACTGAAAATACTGTAAAGACGCTGTGTTTTCCTCATCTATCCACCCCAACCACTCATCTTGTACTTTTCTCCCATTGATTTGGAGAAATGGGATAAATATTTTTAATATGTTATTTCTGTTCTCGGTTTAATGAAATGAATATTGGACAAATTATTTTGATATTTATAATTATAATAAATACTTATTATTTGTATGTGCTAAAATAACACAAGTGTTATATACATCATATTTATGGTATGGTTATATACATCATAAATATGGCATGGATATTGGTACCTCAGATGTATAAATTTGGAAACTGTACTTTAAAGAACTTAGCTGATGAAGATTATAGAGTTATTCAGATGAGGACCCAGGTCTCAAATCTAGATTTGTCTGACACCAACTCATGTGCTGTGAGCCATTTCACATACTACTTCAAAATCCCTTTCCTTCTACATCTGGTATTTACTCAGTGTATTCTCATAGATCCTTGAATGTGCACTGTTTTACCTGCCATAAAATAGAATGATCTCAGATTGTGATCACTCTCTATGAGTGCTATACTGCTTACACGATCAGTGTCCAGTAGTAAGGACTTCATATTTATTGGAGTCATAAGAAAGCATAGATATAAGTCCTATTGTTAATCATTATTCTACCATTGTATATCCAAGCCTTGGAAGACTTTGGATTAGTAAAATATGTTCAAGTAGTGCATACTATCCAAAAATGATTATGTTGATAAGTCATGCATTAGGTCTATGTTGATTTCCACTGTGCTCCAAAAGTAATACCTTTATGTGGTTCTTAAAACCTATATGCATTAGCCTTCTTGAACAGCTCTGCATTTTTCCATATTCCTCTCCTCTCTTGCTTTTAATGCCAAGATTTTTATCTAATGGTCTCTATACACCAATACTAGGATCTCTAGCTATGATAAGGAAAAAGTGCAATATTCTTATGTGTGGGTTACCAATGAAGGAAAAGTTAATTAGTGCAAGATGATGTTGAGGATGGAGTCCATAATGCTGAAACCTTGCCCTGGACCTCAGAGAGAGTGATGTTATCTCTCTTAATTCAAACTTCTTCACTAAAATGAGGCACCCAGATCCCAATTTTTAGTGAGGTCTAGATAGTTTTGGCATTCAATTTAATATGTTTCTATAAGCTTTCTACATGTTGTGAAACTTTTTCCTATGAGTAATGGTATTTAGCCTTTCAACAAATGATCTCATTAACTAAATGTAAACAGAGGTTTTGAGGGGGGCAAAATTCATTTCTCTCTCAACGTTAAACTTGAGTATTGAAGGGAAAATTGGTATGCTGAGAAAAATAGTAGAAAAATAAAAATCATTTAAGAAATGGCCAGTATCCCCGTTTATATCAAGTGGAGCAAAAAGACAGAGCAATAAAAAAAGAGCAAGATGGTCTGATAGTTAATTCCTATTGCAGAGAGACTTAGAGAAAGCCTGTTGAGTCATGAAGATGCAGCTGTAGAAAGAACACATGCAACGTGTCATCAACAGAAATGCCATCTCCCATTTGGCAGAAAATACCAGTTGGTTAACACATAATTATTATTGACTAAAAATAGCCCAGTGGTAATTAACTCAGCTTAGCTTTATTTCATCAGATGATTATATTCCAGCATGGTGTTTGTGTGTAGTCAACAAGCATTTCTGGGGACGTAAACACAAACTGTGAAGAGTTGCCTTTTTCCTATTTCCAACTCAAGTGCTGTTTCTTCATTCAAGTTACAACAAATAGTACTTGAGTATCTCTCTACAAGGTGATAGTCACTGTAATAAAAGCTGAAGAGGCAAAAAATCATACAATGTAATGTAGGGCTGGGTTCAGCAAATAACCTTGTTGTATATAGAAGTACTTTGTCCATCACTAACAAAGAAATACCCAAGTTCTTCCTAATGCCCTCAAGACCCTACCTATAAGGAATAAGATATCAATGAACCTTAATGTCATAACTTAGTTTCAGGGAAAAGTAGAGTGTTTAACAACAAATGACAAGGATACATAATGAATGAATAATTATAGAGAAGCCAGGTTGAATACTTCTATAAAATTGATATATTTACCAAATAAGTAATCACAAAGAGACTCTAAGATAAATAATCATATACTGAATACTACTCTTTTGTGAGTATGTTCTCAAGAGTTTCCCAAATGCCTCTTGCATTAGGTTGAACCACTCTAGAGTGTAAGTGGTGTTTTATTGCTAGTGGGTGTTATAATTAATGGGCATTACTCTAACGGGACTCTTCTCACCATCCCACCCACTTAAAATTCTTTGAGTGACAACCACACTTGACCTCACAGCATTAGGTTCAATAAGGTTATTATTTAGGTCTTTACATCAGTTACTTATTCATTAAAAAATGGAAATCCTAGTATCAGACACATGTGAGAGGTAGCAGAAAATCTAACAAAATAGGAATGATTCCTTCTCAGAGTGTTTAGGGGCAAACAAAATTAAACAAATTAATACACAAGTAATAATTAACTTGTATAAAAACCAACAAGTTATGTTGTTTGCCATCAACTGAGATGTAGTAAGCCACATGTAGTTCAAATTGAAATGAAGTAGAATGAGTGTAAGTGTGTGTGTGTGTGTGTGTGTGTGTGTGTGTGTGTAGTAAAAGCACCTATCTGCAGGCAGAGGGAATGTTGCAGCTGTGTGCACTTCGTTTGTTCTGTCAAGATTTTAAAAGCTGATGTCATTAAGTTTATAGGAGTCAAGGAATCATAGAATACATTATTTACCAAGATAATGGGAGTGGCTTTGATTGCAAAAGCAGCAAAGGGGAAAAGAATAGTTCAATATCAGTCATGTGATTTGGTAAAGGGAAGTTTGAGAAGTCATATGTGTATTCCTTCAAGAGGCTAAAAACTTGTGTGTTTTGTTACTTTTGCTGTGACTCCAGGTAGCTCTTGAACCAAGTTTAACCTTCAAAGGTCAAAAGAATAGCATTTAAAGTTTCTATAATAGCCAGATTACATATCATGTGTATTTTTGGACTATTGTTGCAATCCTTTTAATTAACAGGATTGTAGAAGTAATATTCATTGGAAATTATTTGTGTAATGTAAACTAAAATCTCATTAAATTACTTCCTCTCCAGAACGCACTGAGCACTGAATATGAGCAAGATGCTGTGAAATGCACACTATTTCTGTCATCAAAGGGTTTATAGTCTAGTAGGAGGAAAAAAAAGCACATAATCAGGAAAGTTAATATAGCATTTTAGATGTTGTGATACAAGTTCACTCACAATTCTATTGAAAATACAAAGAAAAAACCAAGCAGAGCTGGTTGAATCACTCTAGAGGGCCAGGAAGTATTTGTCCAAGCAGCATTCCAAATTCATCCTCTTCTTTCTATCTCCACTGCTACAACTCTGGTGGGAACCACCTACATCTCTCACCTTACCTGCTATAAACATGCCCTGCTAACCAGCCCAAGGCTGCTACCCTTGATCTCTGACAATCTTCTGCAGCCAGGTGGCTCTCCTGTAACATGAATCCGTTTAATCGAATTCTACATTAAAGCTTCTCAGCACACATAGAATAAAATCCAAATTCTACCTTATGTCATAAACGCCTTTAAATAATGTGGCACCTATCTACCTCTTTGACTTTATTTCAAAATACCCTTCTAGTTTACTCAAGATACCCTACAAATCAAAATCTTATATTCAGTTTTTTACATTTGCGGAGTAGACTACATGCATTTCCACCTCATGGGGTTTACATCTTCAATCGCTTCTTCTTAGGACAAAAAAGTGATATGATCTATAATTTGGCTTTCATAGAAATTTTACATCATGTATTTTTTTTTTAACCTTTGAAGGTTAAGCATAATATTTGCACATGTGTAGATGCTTTCCATAAGTTAGCTGTCAGGGCAATGTCACTTGGTCACTTCCCCAGAGATGTTGTCCCTGACCGCCCCATGCACATTTACCATTGTCACATCTACCACTTTTTTTTTCTTTGTTTACAGCACTTATCAACATCTTGTTGATTTAATTGTGTATTGCCTGTTTATCACCATCAATTATAATGTGAGCTCCAGAAAACCTTCACTAGCTCATCATATTTACCTTTAGCCACTGACCCAGAGCTTGTATAATACCTGTGACCTACAAAACCACAATAACCAAGTGAAATGTGGATATGACTCCTAAATTTAGTGAATAAAAACATTACATACCCAATTAAATTTGAATTTCAGATAAACAATAACATATTATTTTAATATACGAATGTCCCAATTGCATAAAATATACTTCGATGTGACTGGGATCTTTACTTTCTTTAGACTGGGATTCAAATAAATCAATTTAAAAGAAAATCTTAGGACAGTAAGGAATTTTAAAAAACTAAAACAGAGTTCAGTGGAAATCCTGCTACTTTGCTTTGATGTGATAATAATAGTTTGGTTTTTCCAGGTGCCTACTGAGGAATCTATAGGTAAATGTCCATAATTTACTTTCGATTGTTAAAGGGAAAACTAAAAATAAAAATAAGTTATGGAAGCAACTAAGGCCAGATGTTAACATGTTGTTTGAAGCTGAAACGTGTGAAAGAGAGGGAGAAACGCCCTAAGGATTCTCTTGCCCCCTTACCCCATCTCCATTGGAGCTTTCTATTGCTAGAACCAAGTGTGGGGGTGGTGCTGAAAACCGCAGGTGAAGGGGTCAGCCTCCCCCTCCTCGGAGCACAGAAGGGCCAGGCAAAGGAGGAAAATGTTCATAAGCACCACAGGCCCAGGACCTGCAATCTCATCTCACTCCTCTCTACTTCATCATATGTTGAAATTTTTCATTCAAAATAGAAAAGAAAGATACATACAGACATATCTTAACATATATATGTTTAGCTCCATTAGCTGACTTTAGGACTCTTCAAAGGGAACCATTTTCCCTTCATATTTTAATATTCTGACACAGTTGTTTTACTGAGTACTTAACATGTAATCAATAAATATGTGCTGATTATTACAAACATATTGCAGCATGAATTCATTAAAGGGTAACAAAATATGTCACCCCCGAAATATGCCACTTTGGCATAAGGATTATTGTGAGAGGAACACAACTGAGAAGCAGCATATTTGAGAAAAACCTGTCCTCCCTGTTTGCCCAAGGAGAGACAGATGTGTAACAGCACCCCCCTCCTCTCTCTACCAGGAAGGATTGAAGCTAATCCGTAGAGACAACTTTAGACCCTTATCCACTTGAGATAGCAGCAAAGGAATCAACAAAATAAATGTTATTAACCGACCATTATCTACCATTAGTTTCCTTACATATTTGCCTTCCCACACATGCTGCCCCTAGAAGCTCAATATCCTTTTCTTTTGACTTGTCATTTCACTACACAACGATTGTTTTGCTAAGATACTTTATAAGCTTAGGTTCTAACCATCATCACTCTTTACTGAGTGCTTTCATGGGTAAGGGCGATGCATGTGTTAATAAAGTTCTGTTTATTTTTCTCTTGTTAATCTGCCTTTTCGCTGCCTAGAGCCCCACCGGATGAACCTAATATGGATACAAGATAAAGAAAAATTTCCCTCCTCTGTACTTTTTTTGTAACACAGATTTTTTTGTTTGTTTGTTTTAACTTTGACTTGGGGCAGAGAAAATAAAGAAGTTTGCTTATCTTGTTCACGTGATCCTTTTCATTAATAGTATTTTAATTACTCTTTCCTCCTTTATGAAGTTTGTCTAACACAATTAACTTTCTACGAGATTTTTAAGTGATTAATATAAGGTATATAAATTGCCTAACCACCAATTATTCCACAGAATTAAAACACTTAAAAATAAATTTAATAAATCCTAATATTCAGCCTTACCTATATGGCCAACTTTACTCCCAAGTAGTATAGTCATAGAATATCATTAGAGTCCATTTGTTTGTCTTTTGGCAATTTTGTTTACTAAAGAGGAAAATGTATATCATACCTTCTGTAGGAGTGGAAAGATGTGAAACCTTTCCTCACCCATCATAAGGATCACAGTCATACTCTTAAAACAAAAGACAGATTAAGAAGGTAAAAGCTTACCAAATTTTTCAAATCAAAGTTTTATGTGATAGGGAAGCTGTCAGAAATAAAAACTCAGAGACTCAGGAAAAATTGCATTTATGTTTTGGTTTAGTGAAGAATGGACAGCTCTGTAGAAATCTGATTAAACAGGCTGGGCGCAGTCGCTCATGCTTGTAATCCCAGCACTTTGGGAAGCTGAGGCGGGAGGATTACCTGAGGTCAGGAGTTTAAGACCAGCCTGGCCAAAATGGTGAAACCCCAAATCTATTAACAACGCAAAAAATTAGCTGGGAGTGGTGGTGGGCGCCTGTAATCTCAGCTACTCAGGAGGCTGAGGCAAGAGAATCGTTTGAACCTGGAAGGGAGAGGTTGCAGTGAGGCAAGATCACGCTGCTGCGCTCCAGCCTGGTTGACAAGAGCAAAACTCTGTCTTGATATTAAAAAAAAAAAAAAAAGAAAAGAAAAAGAAAAGAAAAGAAAAAGAAAAGAGATATGTTTGAACAAAAGGGAATGGTCTAATGGTGAGATACTCAAGAAGGATTTAGTGAGGCCTCTCTTCAGATTCGTCTTGGCCTCTCGGTATAGCACTCCTTCCTCAAAGGTATGGAACAGGACCCCTCTGGAATGAGGGTCCTCAAGGGAGACAAGAAAATGGAGAAAGTAATTATATTAGTCTGTTTTCATGTTGTTTATAAAGACATGACTGAGAATGGGGAGATAAGAGGTTTAATTGGACTTACAAGTCCACACAGCTGGGGAGGTCTCAGAATCATGGCAGGAGGTGAAAGGCACTTCTTACATGGTGGCAGCAAGAGAAATGAGAAAGATGCAAAAGCAGAAATCCCTGATAAACCTATCAGATCTTGTTGGACTTATTCACTACCATGAGAACAGTATGGGGGAAACTACCACCAGGATTCAAATAATCTCCCACTGGGTCCCTCCCACAATATGTGGGAATGATGGGAGTAAAATTCAAGATGAGATTTGGGTGGGGACAAGAGCCAAACCATATCAGTGACCTTTCTAGGTTTTACCACTTGCTTTGGGGAAGAAGGGTTGTAGGTTCTTCTTCTTATTATTATTATCATTATTATTATTATTATTATCATTATTATTATTATTTTCTGAGACAGGATCTTGTTCTGTTATCTAGGCTGGAATGCAGTCATGTGATCATAGCTCACTCCAGCCTTGCACTCCTAGTCTCCAGTGATATTCCCATCTTGATCTCCCCAAGTTCTGGGATTATAGGTGTAAGTCAACATGCCTGACCTGGGTTCTAGTTTTTATGACTCACCTTGGATAAGAGGAAATCTGGTTTCTATGACTTTCTTTGAGGGAGAAAGAGGAGCAGAAGACAGGAGAGCAGGAGTTGGGAGAGAGATTTTATGTCTGAGGTGACTTCTGAGGTCTTCAGTCTCCTTTAGTTTAAACTGCTCAGCATGCCAAAGCAACATACTTTGGGGTATTGTTTTCTGAGCCCCAACACTTACATAAGCATGTAGGCAGAATTCTAATTAGGTTTGTCTATTGGTTAGACAGATGCTTTATATTTGGTTATTTCTTTTTTTTTTTTTTTAATTTATTTATTATTATTAAACTTCAAGTTGTAGGGTACATGTGCACCACGTGCAGGTTTGCTACATATGTATACTTGTGCCATGTTGGTGTGCTGCACCCATCAACTCGTCATTTACATCAGGTATAACTCCCAGTGCAATCCCTCCCCCCTCCCCCCTCCCCATGATAGGCCCCGGTGTGTGATGTTCCCCTTCCCGAGTCCAAGTGATCTCATTGTTCAGTTCCCACCTACGAGTGAGAACATGCAGTGTTTGGTTTTCTGTTCTTGTGATAGTTTGCTAAGAATGATGGTTTCCAGCTGCATCCATGTCCCTACAAAGGACACAAACTCATCCTTTTTTATGGCTGCATAGTATTCCATGGTGTATATGTGCCACATTTTCTTAATCTAATCTGTCACTGATGGACATTTGGGTTGATTCCAAGTCTTTGCTATTGTGAATAGTGCTGCAATAAACATACGTGTGCATGTGTCCTTATAGCAGCATAATTTATAATCCTTTGGGTATATACCCAGTAATGGGATGGCTGGGTCATATGGTACATCTAGTTCTAGATCCTTGAGGAATCGCCATACTGTTTTCCATAATGGTTGAACTAGTTTACAATCCCACCAACAGTGTAAAAGTGTTCCTATTTCTCCACATCCTCTCCAGCACCTGTTGTTTCCTGACTTTTGAATGATCGCCATTCTAACTGGTGTGAGATGGTATCTCATTGTGGTTTTGATTTGCATTTCTCTGATGGCCAGTGATGATGAGCATTTTTTCACGTGTCTGTTGGCTGTATGAATGTCTTCTTTTGAGAAATGTCTGTTCATATCCTTTGCCCACTTTTGGATGGGGTTGTTTTTTTCTTGTAAATTTGTTTGAGTTCTTTGTAGGTTCTGGATATTAGCCCTTTGTCAGATGAGTAGATTGCAAAAATTTTCTCCCATTCTGTAGGTTGCCTGCTCACTCTGATGGTAGTTTCTTTTGCTGTGCAGAAGCTCTTTAGTTTGATGAGATCCCATTTGTCAATTTTGGCTTTTGCTGCCATTGCTTTTGGTGTTTTAGACATGAAGTCTTTGCCCATGCCTATGTCCTGAATGGTACTACCTAGGTTTTCCTCTAGGATTTTTATGGTATTAGGTCTAACATTTAAGTCTCTAATCCATCTTGAATTAATTTTCGTATAAGGAGTAAGGAAAGGATCCAGTTTCAGCTTTCTACTTATGGCTAGCCAGTTTTCCCAGCACCATTTATTAAATAGGGAATCCTTTCCCCATTTCTTGTTTCTCTCAGGTTTGTCAAAGATCAGATGGCTGTAGATTCTTATGCTCTATTTGTTTCTTTGGATTAAGTTTTTAAAAAGGTACAGCAGTCTTTCAGGAAAGTAGCTCTACACTGCTGAGAAATAATCTCAACTAACTTTTTGTAGCTAATGCAAGAAGCAAATGCTGGAACAAGAAAGAAAGAGTAATCTATTTTAATATGCTCAAAAACACTATTATATAAGAAATACACATTAAAAATCAAATTATTAAATATATTTAAATGCATATGAATTGACCATGGTGTGGCAAAACAGAGGTATCCACACACAATTGGTGAGTAAAAATTAGGACATTTCTCAGGAAGACTAGTTTAGCAAAGTCTGAAATGGCAGAAAACCAGATAAAACTGGTTTATGCAAAAGAGGATTTCCACGTCACATACTGAATTTTTTAAAATACCACTTGTATTAGTCCATTTTCATGCTGCTGATAAAGTCATACCCAAGACTGGGTATTTTACAAAAGAAAGAGGTTTAATGCACTCACAGTTCCACATGACTGGGGAAGACTCACAATCATGGCAGAAAGTGAAAGGCATGTCTCACATGGTGGCAGACAAGAGAAGAGAGTTTGTGCAGGGAAATGGCCCTGTATAAAACCATCATATCTTGTGAGACTTATTCACTATCATGAGAACAGCATGGAAAAGACCTGCCCCACAATTTAATTACTTCACACCAGGTCCCTCCCATAACACATGGGGATTCAAGATGATATTTGGGTGGGGACACAGCCAAACCATATCATAACTCAGTATTCAGTGTGATTCTTTAATCTGAAAACTCAGGCTATTTATCCATTGCAGAAAATCGTAACCCATGATCATTGATAGTGTCCCCTCTCCCATCCTTTGCTCTAGATTCTTTTCTGAAACACTTCTCAATGATAATGAGAAATTGATAAGGAGTTGTCTAAGTATGGCACCCCCTGTGCAGAAATTACTGAGTGCTGCTTCAAAAATGCTGTGGCAGAGTAGGAGAAACAGATCCCAGTGCTCTCTGGCTTCCCTCCTGCCCCACAATTGGTTGCTATTACATATTTTCCCAAATATCCACTCTCAACATTTTGTGTCTATTATCTTCAGTTTTTCCATCACTTCCTCTAGCTTTTTTAAAACGAATAATTGAATGGGTGGGAACACATGTAAATGGAAAGTGGCAATAAGGGAAAAACTATTCCAGCTTTTTGTATACATCCAACTCAAGCTTTGCTTGGCAGCAAAATGTCCCTACTTTTACCTCATACCTCTCCTTCATTAAAAGCAATTTTCTAGGAAGAGACCTATTTTATTGGCTAGACACAGATATAGCACTGGAAAGAGACTATTAGAATCAACAAGTGTCCACTGGTGAAATTCAAATTCTGAATGCCAGCTTGGAAGAGCAGTACTAAAAGAAAGGAAAAAAAAGATTATCCCTCTACTTGGTAATACAATACTACAAAGCCAGTCTTTTTGATCTTTGAGGGGAATATTGTGAAATTACACCTTTTCCTAATAATAAGGGCAAAACTCAAAATTATTCTGAGTGTTCATATATAACATTCAATCATTATATTTATAATTTTAAATTCATATTCTAGGCTGTATACCACCATTCCCATTAGATCTCACAAAATTTAAAACAAAATGGTTTAACAATAGTAAGAGAAGCAATTCCTTAAAAAGTCTCTAGTCTTCAAAGAAACAAGCAGACAAATGAATATTTGTTTTATATCTTGCTGCCTCCATCTATAGCTCCACCAATACAATTTTAGCAAGAGTGGGCTAAATTTACTGCATCAGCTCCTGCTTTCAACATTCATCCACTAATGACTCATTTCTGGGCTTTCACCCTCAACAGTCTAATGAATATTCTTATACCAAGTACTACTAGTGACATGGTTCAGTTCCATGTCCCCACTTTAATCTCATATCAAATTGTAATCTCCCCATGTTGAGGAATGGGTCTGATGGGAGGTGACTGGATCATGGGTGTGGATTTTCTTGTCGTTTTCATGATAGGGAGTTCTCATGAGTTCCGATGGTTTAAAACTGTTTGGCACTTCCCCACTTGCTCTCTCTCTTGCACTCCACTGTGGTTAGACATGTGTGCTTCTCCTTCACCTTCTGCTATGACTGCAAGTTTCCTGACATCTTCTAGTCATGATTTGTGTTAAGCTTGTGGAACTGTGATTCAGTTAAACCTCTTTTCTTCATAAATTATGCAGTCTCAGGTAGATCTTTATAGCAGTGTGAGAACAAACTAATACAGAAAATTGGTACCAGCAAAGTGGGAGACTGCTATAAAGATACCTGAAAATGTGGAAATGACTTTGGAACTGGGTAACAGGCAGAGGCTGGAACAATTTGAAGGGCTCAGAAGAAGAAAGGAAGATGTAGTAAAGTCTGGAACTTCCCAGAGACTTGTTGAATTGTTTACATCAAAATGGTGATAGTGATACAGATAATGAATTCCAGGCTGAGGTCATCTCAGATGGAGATGAGGAACTTATTGGCTACTGGAGCAAAGGTCACTCTTGCTATGTTTTAGCAAAGAGAATGGCAGCATTGTGCTATGCTCTAGGGATCTCTGAAACTTTGAACTTGAGAGAGATGATTTAGGGTATCTGTTGGAAGAAACTTCTAAGCAGCAAAGTGTTCAAGATGTGACGTGGCTGCTCCTAACAGTATACAGTCATATGTATTCTTGAGAGATGATCTGAAATTATAACATGTTTAAAAGGGAAACAGAGCATAAAAGTTTGGAAAATTTGCAACCTGACCATATAGTAGGAAAGGAAAAACCCATTTTCTGGGAAGAAATTCAAGCTAGCTGCAGAAATTTGCACAAGTGAAGAGAAGCCAAATGTTAATAGCCAAGACAATGGAGAAAATGTCTTTAGGGCATGTCAGAGACCTTCACAGTAGTCCTTCCCATCACAGGCCCAGAGGCCTAGCAGGCAAAAATTTGTTTCCTGGGTCAGGCCCAAGGGTCAGCTGCTCTGTGCATCCTTGGAACATGGCACCCTACATCCCCGCCACTCCAGTTTTATCCATAGCTAAAAGAGGCCAAGGTACAGCTCAGGTCATTGGTTCAGAGGGTGCAAGCACCAAGTCTTGGTGGCTTCCACATGGTGTTGGGCCTGCAGGTGTGCAGAAGACAAGAGTGGAAGTTTGGGAACTTCTGTCTGGATTTCAGACGATGTATGGAAATGCCTGGATGTCCAGGCAGACGTATACTGCATGGGTGGAGCCCTCATGGAAAACCTCTACTAAGGCAGTGCAGAGGGCAAATGTGAGGTTGGAACACCCACATGGTCTCCACTGGGGCACTACCTGGTAGAGATGTGAGAAAATGACCACTGTGCTCTAGACCCCAGAATGCTAGGTCACCAACAGCATGCACCATGCACCTGGAAAAGCCACAGGCACTCATTGCCAGCCTATGAAAGCAGCCAATGGGCTGTATCCTGCAGAGTCACAAGGGAAGAGCTGCACAAGGCATTGGGAGCCCACTTCTTGTATCAGTGTGGCCTGGATGTGAGATATGGAATCAAAGGAGATCATTTTGGAACTTTAAGATTGAATGACTGCCTTGCTGAGTTTTGGACTTGCATGGGGCCTGTAGCTCCTTTGCTTTGGCCAATTTCTCCCACTAGGAATGGGAGTATTTGCACAATGCCTGTACCTCCATTGTATCTTGGAAGTAACTCCTAGGTGGAAGGGATTTGCCTTGGACTTGGACTTTTGAGTTATTCCCAGAATAAGTTAAGACACTTAGGGACTGTTTGGAAGGCATGATTGGTTTTGAAATGTGAGAAGGACATGAGATTTAAGAAGAGCCAGCGGCAGAAAGATATGGTTTGGCTCTGTGTCCCCACCCAAATCTCATGTTGAGTTGTAATCTCCATGTGTTGCAGGACAGGCCTGGTGGGAGGTGACTGAGACATGGGGGCAGATATCCCCTCTGCTTTTCTCATAATATTGAGTAAGTTCTCACAAGATCTGATGGTTTAAAAATGTTTGGCTCCCACTTCGCTCTCTATCTCTCTCCTGTGGGGCTATGGTGAGACATGCTTGCTTCCCCTTCATTTTCTGCCCAAGTTGTAAGTTTCCTGAAGCCTCACAGTCATGATTCCTTAAGCCTGTGAAATTGTGAGTCAATTAAACCTCTTTTCTTCATGAATTTCCCAGTCTCAGGTGGCTATCTGTAGCAACATGAGAATGGACTAATACAACTAGTAAATTGCAAAATGATAAATCCATCAGAATTTTATTACCTTTTTATTTTAACTTATGGACTATCTGCTCCTATTGACTATGCTCTTTTGAAAACATTCCTTTTTTGAGTTTTTCCACTTTTTTTTAGCTCTTTTTTCATATTCTTACTTCCTATAGGAAGGGAATCCCTCTGGTATAATGCTCAAATTTCTTTCCCCCTCATCCTATGATCAGTTAGCATTCTCATTCATTTACTAAGCTTCAATATAATCTTAATATAAAAGACTTTCAAATCTACTATTCTAACATTCTGTAGAGCACTACACATGGTTAGATAAGTGTTAACTTTGACTCCCCACTGAGCTTCAATGCACTGTACAAGCAACGATCTTATAAGACCTCCCTAAACATCTATTTTCTCATCTGAAGGAAGATGCATAATAAGATTTCCTATCACATTGGAATTGTCCCACTAATTCATTTATATTGTTATTATCTGAGTGTTTGACATGTAAGAGACAAGCACTGAATACATATTTACTAAAGAGCTATTGCTCCTACTTTTCCTGCTATTTTCAGCTAAGATGTCCCATCCTCCAGGAAACTTTCCCTGATCTCTTTCATTAGGCAACCTCCTGTGGCTTCCAAGGGCAGACTATACTACTCTTATCATAGCTCTATAAACCTTTATTGTAATTGTGCATAATATTTATCACAATATCAATAACTTGACAGCATCAACAACTGACTATGTTTTCCATAAATTCCTTGAGGGAAGGTAGATAGTATGTCTTGATTGTGTTTCTATTTCCAGTGCCAAGAGTAAGTTAAATAATTGGCATAAAGTCAAATTAAAGATCTAGGCTAAGATTCCAGTACAAACCTGCCAGGAATAACTGCACTCATTCTCCCTACACCATACTGCTGTCAGGTGCAATGCTTATATTACTCTAACTTCAATGATGGTTATGTGTTTACTTCATATGTTGGATTATTAACTCCAGGGACTGGTCAGCAATCTGGTCTGTGATCCAGGTTCATTAACAATCTTTTTCTCTCAATCAGTTGCTGAATCAGTAGCCAGTTACCACAAGTAATGGTGCCTGGGTGTGTGATAGTCCCACTGCAAGGATGTGAGCCAATTCAGAGTGTTTCATACTTGCTAAAATTTTCATCTAGCTGAGCTCCCAGCAGAATCAATCTTGGCTCTACATTCAATGAGAGACCCTACAAAATTACAACACATTTTAATGCTTATTGAAATCAAATAGATTCTGTGAAACCTGCAGAGATTTTTTTTTTTTACCTCTAAAGGGTAATGATTACCTTTACATTCATTCTCTTAAGAGATTCTCAGAAGCTAAAGAAATTAGCCAAACAGAATTGCAATTAAAAAGAAAAACTCACCAGAAATCACTTGTTCATATTTTTAAACCCAAAAGATGTTTCATATACTCTTTTTCTTACTTCATTATGAAGTATTTTTAAAGTTGTACTCCTTCCATAATTCATCTTGAGAATAATATTTCTTTGACTTATATCCCTTTGGTTTAAACTATGATCAACAAAATTGTATCTATTAATGAAAAACATCTCTAAAATAAAAGACTACAAGGAATTTTATACTCCTAAATACATGAATATTTAAGGAAACTTTAAGACTTGTTACACTACATAGAAAACCATCATTAGGAAGAAAAATTAGCCTATAAAGTCCCTGTTAGAACTGTAAGGGGATCAGAAGAGCTCTCAGATGAAAACTCACTCTATTCTGGAACCTCTTGAAAAATAGTTCTTATAAGTATTAATCACACCATAATTTGGAGATATTTATGAAAGTATCAGCAAATTATTTAATTGATTTTCTGCTCTGTTTTTTTAGATGTTCTTTCTTATTAGGACAAAATATGTTCCCCTATAACATTCCTCTATTAATAGTAGACTAAACCAAAATATATACTGTTTTTCAAATGTTATTTATAAAAATATTTGGATATCAGAATTATTCTGCATTTAGTACTATCCTCTTCTGAAATTAATATCAGAGCATTCTTTATAAGTTTGGGTCTGTGCTAAAGAAAAAATAATACTTGGAATGATAAATTAAGTAACTCAGAGTATGGTTTTGCATCAAGAAAAACAAAATGACATTGAAAAGGGTAGAACAATCTATATATAGCATTGGAAATCTTTAAAGAAAGGAAAAGGGTATTCAATAAAGTAAAATTAGTTTGTTTCAAAGTCAATGATCTTTAAGAGGTGTTTCATAAAGAGCTCAAGTTCACATATTTTATTGATAAAGCCTACATTTGTTGTTTCTTAAAAAAGGTGAGTTTGCAAATATCTTTATGAGCTATGAGCTACGAGCTACATTTTGTGAGAAATTACTTCTCTCATCTGGCTGCATTATATTCAAATTATAGAAAAAGGGGCAATTTGAGAGGCATAAGCAGTTCAACTTGAAAGTTCATGTTGAAAATCAAAATGTGAAATTTAAAATTCACATGATGGGCATGTGAAAGCAAAAGTTGTAAACTAAGGTAAACTTAAGAGTTGAAGAAACATAGCTCAAATTTTATGGGAAATACCAATAGGCAGATGTTGTTTGATCCCCCAAAATTGTTAAAATAAATGTAGCCAGTACTGTAATATTCATTTAGGCAAAATGTTTAAACCTTTAATTTTTTAACAATTCATTTAATGTGTTCAATAATAAAGGCCTTCACAACTCCTCAGGCAGAAAAATGGGAGTTGTTTTTATTTGAAGAAGACACTCAATTTCAGGAATTTACTTATATGGTTTGTTTATCTCAATGATTCTCTGAGTTAGTCCTGGGACTGGCGGCATCACCTGGCACTTATGAGAGTTGACAGTACTTATGCTTACCCCAAACCTACTGAATCAGAAATTCCAGGGACAAGGCCTACCAGTTCATGTTTTAACAAGCCCATCAGGTGATTCTGATACATGCTAAAACTGGATTTATCTTATATTTTCTGGACATAATGCTCCAGAACTAGATTAAATAGATAGTAAGGCAGATGAAGAATCCGAGTGCCCTGGAATCCTTGTTTGTTTAAATTTACCTTCTTGCTAAAAACCATGCTTCCATTTTAAAAACCATGTAATCCAGGAATTAAACCTTAACTTTCCATTGATTATTTTGTTTACAAGGAGTAGAACTGGGACCAGTGTACCAGTCCTTGACTCTGTACAAGTTCTGCTCTATGTTTACTCTGCTTTCTACAGGTCTTTAATTATTTTCCACTTCTCTACAAATCCTCATATACAAATCCTCATACATACACTACAGCTTTCAAGATCAAGCTGTCAATTCTTCATGGATTCACTCCATTCTAATATGATCAATTACTGTGCCTGTTTCCCTGACATTTTCTAAAATCATCGGGGGGGGGGGGGCAAAAATGACTGACCTTCAAGTAAGAAAATATGGATTTCAAACATAAGTGTTCCCAAGTCTACAAAGAAGCTCTCAATTTTTCTGTCACCTAGAATAGATTAAACAAGAAAAGCGACCACAAGGCTCTCTTTGATAGGAGATTTCAGTTAAACATATTTTCTTTTTGCAATTCAATGTTTTTGTTTTTCCCAAATGAGAAATCTCAATATTAAAATCAATTTAAAGTGAGATTGTTCTGGTTGAAGCAGGGAATCAGGACAGCCTTCGTGGAGCTTTTCCTTCCACAGCTCCACAGACATGCCTTTAGAATCCAAGTTTTTGCACAGTCAAATCTGAAAACTGATCTAACACATTTTCTTCCATGGGCACCTCTCTGTTCATTAGAGATGGATTTACAAGGATTAATATAAACAGAAGTTATACATATTTTTTGGCTTGGGCAGAATAATCAGCCAATAAATTGAATCATAGAAGACAAAAACAGGACATTTCTCAAATACTGAGCAGAAAGCACTCTGGCCACATCTGTACTGTAAAGATGCTATTGTTGCCTCAATCTGGAATGCTCTCTGGCCAATCCTTTGTCACTTCACAATTTCTATTTGTTCTTGAAAACCCTAATAAAGCTCTACTTCTTTGTAAAGGCTCCACCATAGAAAGTTCCATCTTTCTACTGTTCTACTTTTTGTCTTAAACAGGTTTCCAGTATTACATAACACCCAAACATTTTACTGGAAATATTTGCCCACAGCTTTATCTCACCCTGAAGTTCAGTTATAATCCCTCATTCATCCTTCTATTTCTAACACCGAATATAGGTGTGGCACAGGACAGGCATTTAATAAATTGATATTTAAGTAATTAAAACTACAAAGGAAAAATAAGGCAATTATTTGCATAAAAGTTTTTACAGAATCATAGAAGAACTAATTATACATAAAGCAGATGTCTTTTTTATTATAATAATCTAAACTTCTATTTTCTACTTTATTGTGAATGTATAGACTTGTTTATGAAATAATCTTGTTTTTTCATGTAATTGTGAGAACATTTCCTTATCACCATTGTGTGTTACTGATTCATTCACACTTTCAGCCTAACATGGCTATAGATGAATCACACTGTTTAGGTAGCAGTCTGATCATTTGCTGTTAGATACACTGAAATGTGAATTTTCAGATCTTGTAGGAAAGTTTATCATCAGGCATGCAATCAGTTCTTAGGAAACTATTTCAATGAAAGCTGGAACTCAAACAACTCTGTTAATATATGCAGAGCCTATCCTTTAGTTAAAGTAACTTATATTATTAGTGAAAATGGTCAATTTTCTTGAGCAAATAAATGAAAGCACATATAGCAATCACAGAAATAATGAGATATAAACTTACCATACAGTAATATTACCATAGAAAATAACTTTTTTAATATCATATAATTTTCCATGATGATGTCAAATTTTATTTAAAGAAAATATTTTGGAATTACTTCAAATTTAAAAAGGAGCCACCTATCACACACTTCCAAAAATTCATAATAACATGAAGCCTTTTGGTGAAATCATATTATACCACATAGTCACTTGATCGTGAAAAAACTGGAATTGCCACACTTTAGTAATAAGTATATTTCTACAAACTAATAGATTCCTCTCATTTTTCAATTTGAATTAGTGATTTAATTTAAATACTGCAAACCTGAAGACAATTAAGGATAAGTATGATATGATATGGTGCTTCAAATATGTAGAATAAATAATACATTGGGAAACGATGATAACTGCTTTAAAATACATTAAATTGATAGAAAGTAAAATAATACTGAATCTCATATTTGTAAAGTTTGCATATTACTAGTTCACATACATTATATCCTTTAATCTCACAATAACCTCCCCATGACATGGTTTCTGTCCTGTGCTACTGGACTCCCTGGAGGTTTCACAATGGCCCCCAGGGACTACCAGAAAGAAAAGAGAGAAATATGGCACACTCCAGACCTCCTGTCTCCAGGCTTATGCTTTATTCAGAGAAGCTATCCTATATTTATCTTTCTGTCATAATTTCTCCTACTTTTCTTCTGCATGATTTTGTTAGTACAAACTCAGGACAAGAAGAAATTGAAAACTAATATTGTAAGGAGTTCAGGTAAACCTTCGATAATGGTGACAGACCTTAATTTACAGCAAAGACTAAAATAAGGGTGTGCTGAACTCATTGATGACTTTTAGCTATCTAATGTCCCTTAGATTAAGGGACATTAATCTAAACACACACCAGAGGAAGGCAGAACTAGGACAAGGTTTCTTTAATTCCTAAATTGTTTTCAATTAGAAATCTTCAGATTCCAATCCAAAACTTAGAATTATGAGTTTTTTTTCCACTTGCATTTCCATCAAATATCAACTTCAGTTTGCATAAATACTAAAACTAGTTTTATTAGATACAGTACAGAATTTTAATTTTACCATAACCTCAAATAAATAAATATCAATCATATACATAACAAAAAGATGTGCAAAGTTGTATTAGTGCTTGTTATTCATTAATAATTGTAATCATTTTCTGAAGCAAAAGACTGCCTTGATATTGTAACTCCTTAAAGTTTCAGGGATTTATTAATTCTAGGGTCTTTAAAAATTATACAACATATTTTAATAATTTGAAACATTTTGAAAAGTGTAAAGAAAGTAGAAAAATTCACTTTAAAACTTAAAAAACTAAAAAGTCATATGATCGTTAATATTAAAATTGTGCCTGGTTAGCTGTATTTGTTACATGTTCTCCCAGATCTCATCAGATTACTAATAAAGACAAATATAGTTGTATATAGTAGATATCATGTTACACCGAAAACTAGAACTGTCAACCTTTAAGACACTGGGAAGAACTTCCATGACCTATATTTTTGTAGAATTAAACTAAAAATCACAATATTTGGATCACCAGGCTATGCTGCCAAAAAGCAGTTTAAAAACAGCAACAACAACACACACACACACACACACACAAACACACACACAAACATAATCAAAAACAAAATAATAAAAGACTCTATGCCATGATACTATTGTCTGACTGTCCGTCCATTACATCTAAAATTCAAATGGCTGCATCTATCAGATAATTAGGGGCTATCTGTCTGCTGCTTAGGTACTACTTAAAGTATGTGACCTTTACTTTCCAACTCTGTCCTCCCTATAGTGTCACTCTTACAATATCTATTAGAGACATCAAATTGTAGAAAATATCTTAGTATATAGGATGTGTTAAAAAGAGAGTGATGGATTCCACATATTGTGGGATAAAAGGTCCATACAACTAAGGAGTTTTGTCTTGGGCATGACCAACACCGATTTTCCTGTAAAGATACTGCTGGGGGCATCATGTGATTTTTCATGTACACTGTCTGTTTTCAGTGCTGAAGGGGTAAGAATTGGAGCTACAAGGAAAGACACAATATCAATGATTACAGGAATGCAACAGCTGGAATCTGATTAGCCACTGAGAAGAGAGCTGGAAGCTAGGCAACTCCACTCGTTGTGGATATGTGGACCTTGGAAGACCCAGCAGAGTCAAGAGAAATAAACACTGAGTCTAGATAGACAGACCTGCCTTCAATGACAAACAGGAACAAATAAATCAATGATTATGAAAACAAATACAACATCATCCTAAGGACTCAGTAAACAAGCCAATCAACTGATATTGATCTACTTGTGGAAGACCAGATATTTTTCTAAAACAAAATAGTTAAAAATCTGTTTACTAACTTAAAGACATACATAGCAATGCACATTGCATATAAGCAAAGCATTAAACTCCAAAGAATAAACCAGGATAAAAAGGCTATATAATAAAGTAAAGAAGAAGAAATATAATTGAGATATTCAAAGAACCAAAGTTTCAATAGCAGCAGTGGTGGTATTAATGAGTGGAATTGTTCCTATACACAAGAAAATGATATAAATAATGTAAGGTAAATCTGGGATGCTGTCACAATACATAGAATAGTGAAAAGAGATGAAAGTATTAAGGAATGAGGTGCTAGATATAAAAGGCTGAGAGTAGGGAGTCATCCAGAGCATTATAGGTATCCTTTGGGAAGAAAACAGGAAAAATATATTATTTCAATAATACATTATTATATCATTTCAATAATACTTCAGTATCAGCTCTTAAGAAAATCCCTGGCTCTGACTGCCAACTACTGATGGTGTCCTTTTTCTTTAAATTTGAATACCTTTTAGCATAACAAAATAAATCTATAATCAGCAATTTTCATTATAGAAGGTCAAAAAGTTCAGTAATATATATTAACACTCATTAATAACAAAAATAAGAAGCAATCTGTTCATGTTAAATCTAGCTGTGTCACAGCTTTTGACCTTGAGACAAACCATAGTCATCCTAGGATTCACTTATTTTAACTCCCAAACAGGTTTGAAATGATGATTGTGGATGGCGGTGAGTAGTAGATATGAATCCAATTTAGCTCAAATAAAATTAATTGAACGTTAAAATATTTTAAGCACTGGGTTGGGCATTGTAAGATCTATGAAAAACTAAAACAGACTTCCATCTTAAATATCTCATGTCAAAGTAAGGAAGACCTATCTAAAACCCTTTCCAGTTTTGACTTTCCAGAATTAATTGCCATTGTATTAAGATGTTTAAAAAACCAACGAGGAAAAAAAAATACTTTCATATAAAGAATCTTAGTCTTAGAAAAAAAAAGTAGAAAAAATAAATTCTTACACATGGAAATGCTAAGAGTCCTTATGAAGAAATGGCATGTTTTGAGTAATTCATGTATTTTCTGCTTGACAACTTGGACCATCTCTGCCTGATGTCTGCAGTTACTTTTAGTTCTTGGAATCCAGGATGGCTCTAAGAAGCTCACCTACACCATAACTTGAAAATGTTCCTCTGTGAGAGTCCAAATTATTGCTATTTTAAAAGTCTCCATGTTTGCATTTTTCTTTTATGGGAGATTTGTAGTTGGGCGACAGTGGACTTCAGCAAATCCATCTGCCCTGCTGTCATGCAGGGTACCTCCATCAGCCTACTGGTTTCTGTCACTGTCTGTCTAGTTCCAGGAATTTGGTTTGCTTCAATACAGTCTCATGATTAGTGACTATTTCAGGAATCTAAACATAAATATTTTTACTTCTAAGAACTTGCCTTAGTGATTGTGGACGAACAGTATTAGTCTTTATATATAGCCGTAACTTGCTACAGAAGTTTGATCATTAGCAATCACACCATACTCTGTGACAGCATTAGGCTTAACACTTTGGTTCTTTTTTGTTAAACGAAAATTAAAATGAATGATTTTCTTCTCTTTAATTTTTGGAAGGAGAAATAATATGCTGTACTACATCTAAAATGTCAAGAAAACTTTTTAGTATACTTTCACAATTGCATCTATCTTCAAATTAAAATTAGGGTCTGTTGTACCAAAGTACTAATTCACTTGCTGAAACAACAGCATAACTACGTTCTAGATACTGTGTTTGATGCTGAAAATGCAGAAAGCAAAAACCAGCATCCCTGCTCTGAGAAAATTTAGTTCAGGAGCATGGAATCCAAACATTGCTGAGTATAAAAGTTATGCTGGGAACTTAAAGAAAAAAAAAAAAAGGATGTCTGGGAAAGCCAAGGTTGGGTATACAGAAGAACTGATTGATGTTTCATAAGGAAAAGCATGAATTTGCTTTTTGTATGGAAAAATAAGAATATTCCACACAAAATTAGTATCATGTGAAAAGGTTTGGGGATACAAACCCATGTACTAGGGAACAAGCAACAACAGCTCCTCTTTATGTGATTTGGGCACTGCCACTTGGTATGGCAAGTCTTGGAGGGTAAAAAGTGATAGTGTGGTAAGATAATATGCTGGCATGAAAACAAAACCAGAGCTGTTTAATCTATTTAGTGAGTTACAGGATCTTTACACAATAAGAACTTAAGCACAGTAGGGAAGGTAACTCTAAACAACCCCACCTACCCCGCCAAAGTGAAGGTAGCAATTAGAATTTCAAAATATATAAGAAAGAAAGGAGAGGAAATATAGGCTGGTGAAAAAAGTTGGCCAAAACAAAAAGAAAAAAAGAAAGCAGATCTTTTATTCTCCACATTTTACTTTCTTTGAACCTAGATGCTACCTAGGACAACTCCTTGAATTATTTTAATCCCCCCTTATTTAATGACCTAAAGTATCTACCTCTATGTTTGCAACTAGCTATGTGAGCCTAGGGAAGTTATCAGACTCTCTCGGCTCAGTTTCCTGAGCCATCAAGTGAAGACAATGAAAATAATTCATGAGGAATAAATACAGTTAACCAAACCTTACTGGCCCAATGGTGGACACATACGCAACCCCAAATAAATAACTGTGGTTATCACTCAGGTGCTTTGACAAAACTAATGCCCAGAAATACTGGTTGACTTGCCCAAAGCCATAGAGCCTAGAGAAATGAAAAATAAATTTTATTCAATAAGAGAAGGAGTGAAGAATGTTTTAAGTGGTTTCTAATGTTTAGAAAGCATAGGCCTGTGATGCTCACAATGCCTTTAGAAGAAAGACATAAGAGGAATTATTCTCTCAGTCCTATAGGTGAAGAAGACGTGGCCACTGACAGAAGTCAAATAGCTTGCACACCATGTCTCCTACACAGAACTAACCTTCCCATTTCAGGTACTGTACACTGATTCATAGATATGCTCCTTCTCTACCTTGGTGGTTGGTTGGGCCTTAGAGAACAACACAGTTGAATGGTTCAGAGCATTGATGCTACTTAACCATGAGCCTGAGGACAGCATGCAATCCTTATGGTCTATAAGGCCTTAGTCACTTCTCTACTTAAGAGATTTCACATTTTTAAATCTTTTAAATATAATAGGATCTTGGGGAAATTAAAAGCTAAGGAGTACAATGTGCAAACAAACTATTTTATCACAGATGTGGGTGACAGACACAAATTAAACAATTGGCAATACTGGTAATGGTAAAAAGCCCAGATAACATTCAAACTCAAAGGAGAAGGGAAAAATATATACACACATAACTGGGTAATGCGTAATTTTTTCACTCACAAATTGAATAACACCAGAGACCAGACAAGTTTAAGCTTCTTGCTTTCAGATGCTGTTGATGAGCATATGGCAGTGATGGGCTAATGGCTTGGGTCATGAGCCCAGTAATGAATGTTCAAGCTCATGAAAACTGGCATGGGTTACGACTGCACAAAACAGGATACCAAAGTGTTATCAACTGAAAGTCTAAATGAGATTAGCTTTTAAATTTTTTAACAACTCCATATGGCCAGTCAAATCAAAGAGAAAAGAGCTATGTATTAAACACTAGAGTTTTATTGACTGGAAATGAAAAGCAGAGAACTTTCTGTGAAAGCTGACACCATTCCCTAGGAAAGGTCTAGAACAATATATCCACTGGTTTCCTAAAACAAGGAAAAATTAAAACAGTAGCTTCAACTGTACCTTTATGACGACGTGGAGAAAAACTGATAAAATAATAGAATTGAAGTTTAACTTAGAGGTTACTTTTTAATAATTTCATATCCACTACATGAATCTCACTAATATATCTTTATCACATGATCACCCAACCTCTCTATAACATTAGCAGAAATGGGGAACTCACTGTTACCCAGCTTAACCAGAAGTTGGAAAACATCAAATGCCAGCTATATAAAGCTTTTTATTATGGATTTTTTCTATTATACATATAAGTAAAAAAAAGTATAGATTCAATTTATCTCTGTGTTCTTGAACAAGTCACCTATTTGCTTTAAACTCAGTTCATCATTTATAAAATAAGCATATATCTACCTAAGTTAGAAAACTATAAACATTAGATATAATAAACTAAAAATGCATAGCATAGTGTCTGGCTTTAGTTGCCCCACTTACAAAACATAACTTACCATATAGAATCTTAGCCATTTAATGATAAGGAATGTTATCTCTAGAAATTTTTCTAGCTAAAGACATTTTGGAATGCACCTACATGTTTAATACTTGTTTATTCAATAGAAATCAGTGATTGTTATCCAAAGGTCTCAATGGCTCATTCAAATTGACTATATAACCAAGCTGATTAAGTAAATTTAGCCATTCATAACAAAATGCACAAACACACACACAAAAACATGACAAGCAAAGCAAGTTGAATTAAAAGGTTAATATGAAAATGTGGAGCTTGGGGGCCAAGATAGCTGACCAGATGCAGCCAAGAAGCAACTCTCCTACCAAGAGAAACCAAAATATCTAGTAAACCATCATACCTCAAGCAGATTTTCTGGGAGAAAACTGAAAGTCCACAGAGAGGCAACACAGACACTGAGGATGAAGAGGGAGGAAGTTGCACAAAGTTGCTGAGCACCAGAACTGGCTCTCAGCCCTTAATAGGTCCTGAGGAAGAAGTGAATAAAGGAAATAATAGAGGACACAAACAAACGGAAAAACATTCCATGCTCATGGATAGGAAGAACGAATATCATGAAAATGGCCATACTGCCCAAAGTAATTTATAGATTCAATGCTATCCCCATCAAACTAGCATTGACTTTTTCACAGAAGAAAAAAAAAAAACTACTTTAAATTTCATATAGAATCAAAAAGACCCCATATACCCAAGACAATCCTAAACAAAAAGAATAAAAGCTGGAAGCATCACACTACCTGACTTCAAACTACACTACAAGGCTATAGCCACCAAAACAGTATGATACTGGTACCAAAATAGACATATAGACCAATGGAGTGAACAGAAACTTCAGAAATAACACCACACATTTACAGCCATCTGATCTTTGACAAACCTGACAAAAACAAGCAATGGGGAAAGGATCTCCTATTCAACAAATGGTGCTGTGAAAACTGACTAGTCATACGCAGAAAGCTGAAACTGGACACCTTCCTCACACCTTAAACAAAAAGTAACTCAAGATGGATTAAAGACTTAAATATAAAACCCAACACATTAAAAACCCTTAACAAAAACATAGTTAATATCATTCAGGACATAGGCATGCACAAAGACTTCATAACGAAAATGCCAAAAGCAATTGCAACAAAAGCCAAAATTGACAAATGGGATCTAATTGAACTAAGAAGCATCTGCACAGCAAAAGAAACTATCAGAGTGAACAGGCAACCTTCACTAGAATGGGAGAAAATTTCTGCAGTCTCTCCATCTGACAAAAGTCTAATATCCAGAATCTACAAGGAACTTAAACAAATTTATAAGAAAAAAACAACCCCATCATAAATAGGTGAAGGATAAGAAAAACACTTATCCAAAGAAGCCATGTAAAAGGCCAACAAACATATGAAAAAAGCTCAACATCACTGATCATTAGAGAAATGCAAATCAAAACCACAATGCCATGCCAGTCAGAATAAATAACAATTATTAAAAAGTTAAGAAACAATAGATGCTGCTGAGGTTGTGGAGAAATAGGAATACTTTTACACTGCTGGTGGGAATGTAAATTAGTTCAACCGTTGTGGAAGACAGTACAGTGATTCCTCAAGAATCTAGAACCAGAAATACCATTTGACCCAGCAATCCCATTACTGGATATATACCCAAAAGATTACAAATCATTCTATTATAAAGACACATGCAAACGTATGTTTATTGCAGCACTACTTAACAAGAGCAAAGTTATGGAACCAACCCAAATGCCCATCAATGATAGACTGGATAATGAAAATGTGGTACATATACACCATGCAATGCTATGTAGCCATAAAAAGGAATGAGATCATGTCCTTTGCAGGGACATGGATGAAGCTGGAAGCCATCATCCTCAGCAAACTAACACAGTAACAGAAAACCAAACACCACATGTTTTCACTCATAAGTGGGAGTTGAACAATGAGAACATATGGGCACAGGAAGGGGAACAACACACACCAGGGCCTATTATTGGGTGGTAGGCAAGAGGAGGGAACTTAGAGGACAAATCAATAGGTGCAGCAAACCACCATGGCACATGTATACCAATGTAACAAACCTGAACGTTCTGCACATGTAACCCGGAACTTAAAGGAAAAAAAAAAAAGAAAGAAAGAAAACGTGGTACATACATACCATGGAATACTATGCAGCCATAAAAAGAGCCAAATTATGCCATTTTACAACAACATAGATACAGTTCGAGACATTATCCTATGCTAATTAATGCAGAAACAAAAAATAAAAAACCTAAAACTAAAAACCAAAACAAAAAATCAACACCACAAGTAAAGTGGGAACTAAACTTTGGTTACCCGCAGAGATGAAGATGGGATCATTAGACACTGGTGGAAAAAAGAGAGGGTAGAGAGAGAAGGAGGGAGACAAGGTCTGGAAAACTATCTATTGGGTACTATGCTCACTAACCGGGTGACATATTTAATCATACTGCAAAACTCAGTATCATACAATACACCCAAGTAACAACCTGGTATACCCAGGTAACAACATGTACTCCTGAATCTAAAATAGAAGTTGTAAAAAAAGAATACATTTTTTTAAAAATGAAAATATGCCCTAAGTTTCAGTTTCTTATTATGACTATCTGCAATGACCTCTCTTTTTACATGTAAAATCAATGATATAAGAATAATTACATTTTCTCAAAATATCTAAACATTCCAATAAAATTGAAACATTCATATACAATTACAAAGAAAATCTTTCCTTATTCTTATCTGTCTTTCCCTTAATACTGTTTTCCTTAAGTCTATGTGTTTTAAAAATTAATTTATAAACATTGTTTAATGTCAGTTTCATGATAATACAAAAATTCACTTGAAGCATTTTCTCTACTCTAGTTTCTACCAAACATCAAACATGAAAGATGTGGCTTCTAGCCAGAACTCATTACTGAGTGAATCTGAGAGAAGTGGAAAAAACCTGTTTCTCAAGTTACTCATGTATAAAAGAAAAATAATGCCTATCCTGCCTCCCTAAGAAGGGTTTTCAAAAAAATGCAAATAAATAGCATATGTAGAAGTGCCCTAGAAAAGTAGAAACATATGTAAATTTTGACTTACTGCACATATATTAGGTAAATTCCTATTACTAATATCTCCCACTTCAATTCCTGTTACTAATATCTCCCATTTTAACAAAATAGCTGACAACTATCAGAGCAACTTTAAATTTTTGTGTTTCAAATTAAAAGTTAATACAGGGTTAATCTGCTAAATGAGATCAAAGTATAACAATTACAGTAAAATAATAAAATATACATATTCTAATTACATGCCAATACTGAGTCATTCAACTTTATTTTCCATTACTTTTATACATATAGAGGCCCCCCACACATATACACAGCATTTTCCTTACAGTTAAACTTACACACTACGCTAATTTCTGTGATTTTGTCATAACACATCCTTGTTCTCCAAACAATGCCCTCTTTCATCCCCTGGGCTCATCTGTCCTATAGACTGAGACTGAATTTTATCTTTTCCATAAAGACAACTCCAACTATTCTTAACTCAAACTGATCTCTCATAGTTGCAACATCTGTTTTTAAAAAAATAATTACCCAGAAATGGATCACCTAATTATTGTTCACCTAATTGTTTTAGGCCTATTATTTTCATCTAGTTTCTATAGTCTCTGGGTACCATAATTATATTTGATTTCTTTTGAACATGCCAGTGGTACATGTATATATTAGTCATGATCATTACCGTATGTGAGTGAAGACTATATCAAATAAAAAGAGAGGCAGGGCATATACAGGAGCTCAAAAAAATAAAATGTGCCACGCGTACCCGGCATCATAGTAAAGAGAGAGATGTGGGATGTGAAGATGTGTTTTGGATTTTGGAGGTTAATAAAAGTTCATCATAATTGGATTGAATATTTCTTGCAACTCTTCAGTTACGTCTACTTTCTTTCCCATTCACAGCCTTTTGATTACAATTTTACTTCTAAGCCCAAGACAACTGGAAAGATACTGTGTTCAATGAGGAAAAAACCCTTTATATTCATAATGTCCTTGATCAAGGGAACTGTGTTTATTCTTCTTTATAACTTTGTATATAGATGAAAAGATAGATGTCAGTGTCAATGTATCTATTAATCTATATTTGTGTTGACAAACAGATTTCCTGGGCCATCAAGGCCAAGACCAACAATTGTATAGAATACCAAAGGAGTATGAGGACACCAGATATTTTATTGCAAACTTTTCAAATGCATACAGATTCCATCTGGAATACATGAAGTTCTACGCAGGGCACATATTTGAAGCTCAATAAATGCTTGTTGATGAACTCCAAACAACTTTCATCCCATTTCCCCAAGCTTTTTTTTTTTTATTTTAAAAATCAAAACATAGTTTTATATTTCAAGAAATAAGTGGTAACATAAATATTTAGCTTCTTTATTCTAAAGTTTAGTTTGTATTTCAAATAATCTTTAAGTACTTTGATCATTGCATATCTAGGTCACAGAAATATATTTTTTCTTACATAGTTTTTGTTCCTAAATGTTAACACTGAATTTTATCATAAATCCCTTTTCTCTCTCGGTGTTTAAGTATTGTCATTTTAAGACAAACTGAAACCTTAAAAATATTTTCTTGAAGAAAACTATTTAGATTTAATTTCCAAACAAAAGTTTGAATATCATAGTTAGTATATAAGCTTGCCACAGTATGATTTTTTATATTAGATATTTCCATTTTATTGATTTCAAACAATTTTAATACAGATGAAATTTAATCTAAACTTTGGTAAAAGCACAATTTTACAAACAACATAGCAATAAATGCAACTTTTTTGTCATTTGGAGAGAAGTAAATATGCTTCATGGTACGCTTTTTAAGCATTTCTTTAGTTTTAGTAGGAAATTATCTACTCTTGATAGGAAGATATTTTGTCATACATAACTCTGAAAAGAAAAGTCAGCCTTGATAACAATGATTTATATTCCGAATCTCATTTACAAGTCTCTGGTCTGTGGATCAGGAACGAAGTATGTCATAATTTCAATAGCCTCCTATGTGTTTTTACTTTTTATTTGATTTTTAAAGTTTTAATTTTTATTGTAGATTTGGGAGTATACATGTGGATTTGTTACAAGGTATAGTGTATGATACTGAGATTTGGACTTCTATTGATCCCAGTTACCTAAATAGTGAACATAATAACCAAAAGGAAGTTTTTCATGCCTTGTTCCCCTTCTCTGCTCCCCACCTTTGGAGTCACTAATATTGGTTGTTCTTGTCTTTATGTCTGCCTGTACTCAAGATTTAGCTCCCACTTATAAGTGAGAATATGTGATATTTAGGTTTCTGTTTCTTCGTTAATTCATTAGGATAGTGGCTTCCTACTGCATCCATGTTGCTGCAAAATACATGCTTTGGTTCATTTTTATGGCTGCACAGTATTCCATTGCGTATATGTACCACATTTTCTTTATCCACTCCACCATTTTGGGGTACCTAGGTTGATTTCATGTCTTTGCTATTATGAATAGTGCTGCAAAGAACATGCAAATATATGAGTCCTTTTGGTAGAACAATTTATTTTCCTTTGGGTATATACCCATTAATAAGATTGCTAGTCCAACGCTAGTTCTGTTGTAAGTTCTTTGAGGAATCTTCAAATTGCCTTCCATAGTGGCTGAACTAATTTACATTTTCACCAACACCATATAGGCATTCACTTTTCTCCACAGCCTCACCAACATTTGTTATTTTTGACTTTTTTTTTTTTTAAACCCTTTGGGGTTTAGGGTACTATGCAGGGTTGTTATATAGATAAATTGCATGTTGCAGAGGTTTGGATTAGTGGAAGAAAAAGAACATAATAAACTACAGGAAATATTATGGCTCAATCTATTGGGAAAGAAGGAAGTGAAACTGCTGTTATAAGGGTCCATGCCTCTTAAGTCTGATAGTCATTGCTGTGCTAAGAACATTCTCATTCTCCCAGGTTCAGTAACCTCACACTCCTCTCTGTACCTCCTTCTACAGATCTTTGAGAAAATAGGCACATGCAGAATAATACAATTAATATCTGTCCAGCTTAATGTATCTACATTTTAATGAGAATTTTAGTAACCATTTACTTGTTAGATTTGAATTTCAAACTAAAGTTTGAATATCCATAGTTAGTATATAAAATTGCCATAGTATGAAACAGCTGAATGTTTGTTGAAAATTTAGAAAATATAGACAGAAAGGAAAAAAATAAAAACAATTCAATCACTCTAACAGAAAATTATGTAACATTTTGGCATATTGAATTCCTGTATTATTTTCTTTGCATATACAGGTGTGTATATGTATGTAATGCAATTGTGAATACACTATATATATAATTTCATATTGTGCTATTTTTAATTAATGTATTATCTGCACATTTCAATGTCATTAATTTTTTAAATATTAATTTTTATGACTGCTTAGTATTCCATTAAATAGAGGCAAATTGATGTATTTGACCATATACCTCATTGTGTGCATCTAGAATCTATGCAATTTTTTGTCTTTATAAATTATGTTGCAAGAAAAATACACGTTATCTTCAAGAGCCTCATGAATATAAATTCAACTCTATTGTATTAAACTATCAATTTGGTTGATGATTATAAAAAAATAACATTTTGGTCAAGAAGATACAAAATAAGATAAAAATAAGATCATTTTGACTGGGGGCTGAATATAGGCCACAGGGCAGGTAATAATGTCTTTGGAGTTAGAAATAGCTCCTTGTGCACTGACAAACCCAACAACTTCTGTGGTTCAACCAAGTTAAGTTGATGGACAATAATTCCAGTATGATAAATTCGTGTCAGACAAACAAGCAAGAAACAATATAGATGTATTTTTTAGTTTTCCTATTTATGGTTCCCCTAATTATTGTAAATATTATTGCTATTATTTATAATATTATTATTGCAAATAATTGTAAAATATTGATATTATTTACAAAATTATTGTAAATGTTATTGATATTATTTACAATAATGTCTCTTGTTTTTCATACAGGCTACAACAGTGACTTTTCATTGCCTCTTCAATATCCTGCATATATTATGAGAATGAGACTTCCCAGCACATTTAATAAGAAATGTCAGGTGTTCAGAGCATCTCTAAAATCAGTTCTATGAACCTCTACCATTTGAAGATCCACAAGGCTACAGACCTTGACTTTTCATTTATAATTTTTCTTTCTTTTCTTTTTTGACATTTTACTTTTTATCTTCACTTTTTACATATTTTTACTCACTTACTTTGTATTATGCTTCTAGCTATGGCACTAATATCCTCACTCTGAATGAAGAAACCAAGCCTTCAGAGGCTTAGATAACTTGCTGAAAGGTCATGATTTACCTTGATTTAATGAGTCTCCCATTTCCACATATTATACTGTCACACATTACAAAGACAGCAGGTTAAAATATCTGTGTTGGAATCTCATGTAACAAGTGAGTTTATTTTTTTCCAACGTAAGCCCAATAAGATCAAAATAAAACCCAAAGCCTCACATATCATCACTTATCACAGCATGTCATTTTTCAAAAGAAATGTGAAACAACTTCCATCCCATTATATATACAACTGTTCTCATTATGATAATGAAACTATTTATGGAGCACTCGTTGAATACTGATAGTTATTCCTCATGGTTTATTGTCTCCTAGGGAAGGACTGTGCTAAGAGTGTTGTTGTTTGACTACAGTCAGTTGGTGAAGGGTTGGCCACTGGTCCAGAACAGGTAAGTTTAAATGTGGGTACACTTTATAAACTTTAATAGCAATTTGATATCGCTGCAGGTTCATAACAAATGGTAAGTGGACTAATATCACTGAGCAGGTGTTGTCAAACTCATGGGGTGAGCAAATGACACACTAGCTGCACAGTAAAATCTCACTATATGATGGTATGTTTGTCTCCTGAAACCCAGATGTATTTAAAATTCACAACACATTTTTTGATCAAATGATAACTTTAATGGCTTACATTCTACCAGATAAATTTTGGAACTGTCTATTGACACAGAGTAGAAGAAAAGATTTAAAAATAAAATATGCTTGATTCATTTTATATAATAGCTCAAAATGAATATCCTGATATTGCTAAAGTTGCAATATACCCATGTAACAAACCTGAACATGCACCCCCAATCTAAAATAAAAAGTTAAAATAATAAAAAAAACTATGTAAACACACACATTTATTGAAAAAAAAATTGAGAAAAACAAGTAAAAAGAAAAGGATAATCTGGAGAAAATCACTGTTACACAATAGACAATGTGATATCGCATACTATGAATGCTGTTTTGAAGTCACTTTGTTCATTTTTCTAGATCATGATCAAGTCAATAAACGTGTGTATAAACTCTAGTTTTAGTGACTGTATAAGTTACCACTATATGAACACACCTGGGGTAATAAACATATTATTGTAGTATTCAACATGAACAAATTAATAGTGTTGGGACTCAGAAAATGATACCTCGAAGTATGGCATGGTGGTATGCTGAGTATGCTGAACTGACTAAGATATTGGAAGGCCTCTGAGCAGTCTCAGAAGCAAAGTCTATATCTAACCTTCTTCTGCCATCCTGTCTCCTACCTCTCTGCCATTCCTGAAGCAAGAAATGGAAAACAGATTCCTCTACCCCAGGAAAGGTTATAAAAACTAGCAATCCCATTACTAGGTATATACCCCCAAAAATTATAAATCATTTTACTATAAAGACACATGCACACATATGTTTATTGCAGCACTATTCACAATAGCAAAGATTTGGAACCAACCCAAATGCCCATCAACGGTAGACTGGATAAAGAAAATGTGGCACATATACGCCATGGAATACTATGCAGCCACAAAAAAGGGTGAGTTCTTATCCTTTGCAGGGACATGGATGACGCTGGAAATCATCATTCTCAGCAAATTAACACAAGGACAGAAAACTAAACAATGCATGTTCTCACTCATAAGTGGGAGTTGCACAATGAGAACACATGGACATAGGGAGGGAAACATTACACACCGGAGCCTGTCAGGGGGCGGGGGACTAGGGGAGAGATAGCATTAGGGGAAATACCTAATGTAGATGATGGGTCGATGGGTGCAGCAAACCACCATGGCACGTGTATACCTATGTAACAAACCTGCATGTTCTGCACTTGTACCCTAGAACTTAAAGTGTAATAATAATAAAAAAAGAAACTAGCATCCCTCTTTCCAAGCAAACCATAAAATCTAAAAATATTTTAACCTTCCTCTGCTTTTCTGTGTAGGAGCTGTCACAAGGAAATGCACTGACCTACCTTTCAGATAATAGATCATAAGACCGTCTTTCCAGGGGAGTTCTGCCTTATATCTGGGAGGATGAAATGCTACACAGGGAGGCCAAGAAAGACCTGAACAGGTAAGACTTGCTGGGTTTCTCCCTCATTTTATTATCATTAGAGGATAACCTTTTTGTCCAGTCACACTTCAATACACTGTCCATGCTTTATTTAACCTAAGCATACAAATGGACAGTTTTCCCTAGGCCTTTGATTCTTCATTTCTAAAGTCTTCCAAGTGACATAAAACTTTGATTAAATAAGTTTGTTATGCTTTTCTCTTCTTAACTGGTCTTTCATTACAGCAGTGTTGGCTGTGACCTTTATGATGGGTGAGGAAGGCTATTATACCTTTCCACCCTACAACAGCAATGAGGTCTGTTAAAATGAGACTGTCAGGGAGGCCGTTGATAAATATGTTAGATATGAGGAAGACACATCAGAGCGAAACAATGAAAGAGGTCAAGTTTTATACTTTAGCATAATGATTAAAGCAGCCTCTGCCTTTTATTAGGGGTGTGTTTGGATAAGTTTCTGAGTTAAGTCTCAGTTTTCTGGGGTTAACTTTAATGTCATATGCAGTCCTATGAAATATGTACACAAAGCATCGATCACAGAGCCTCAATAGAAGGCATTCAATGTTAGATCTTTCTTTGGTGATCAACTGATTATCAAATGTGTGTGGACAGATGAATAATTTCAAATATGATGGATTTTCAAATTTCAAGGTGACCTCGCTAGAATGAAGATGCTATAAAAATGTAGATTTCAAAGATATGAGCAGACTTGGGGTAAGGCCATTGTTAAGCTAACCATGAACAGGGGCACCCATCCAAGGCTTCAGTGATGTTCTCAGATACATATTTTTGAGACCAGCATAACGAATGGCAATGCCTCACTATAACCTACACTTGTCAGGGCCGTCTAGACTCCCTCCTTCCCCTTGACCAATAATGCATTAAACATTTCCGTGATGACCTCCAAGAATTAAAATGCTTCCAAATAAGCTTAGCTTGAACTCTTTCAAGTGACTTATGTACTAAGAAAACCAGTTGAGACATCACTTGAGAATAAAGAAAAAGCTCACATGTTACATTTAGATATAATTGTTGATAACGAGGCCAAGGTTACATATCCTACTCATATATTTCCCATTGAATTTCCAGGCTATGTGAAGAATATGTAAATAGGCCAAGTATCTAGTACTTGCCAGAAAGATCTGGGTTGGATAAAAGCACAAATCCACTCCTGTACTTAAAAAGTAACTCAGTGCACACAATCTACAGACACTGAGAAGTTCCTTCGATGGTGTTTATAAAGACTGCATGCTTTCAGAGCTCATGTTCTGTTTATTGCAATTTAAAGAGATGTGTTTTTGGTAAACTCTTTATAAAAATTATATATTTAGGTATTACTTAGAACATTATAATAACACTGCAGCTTTGTTCCAGGATGCCTTCTCAGGATCAAATTTAATCAACGATTAATAAAGAAATTACTTTAAAAACGATAAACTCCAAATATATTATTTTGGTAACCTATGAAGTATAAGAGTAGAATCTGTGTCCTAGATATTGAAATACGGCTTAATTTAGCATGCAGTTCACTACTTAAATATCTGTCCTGTCCTTTGGAGTTTCAATATCACAGTGTCAGCTATACACAGGAGTAAATGCCTCTAAATAGTCCAAGCTAACCTGAGAAGGGAGATGAGATCCGTAATTTTTCATGCTTTCCAAAGTCAAAGACCACAAAATTTCTATAATTTGTCCAAAAACATGGTGAATAAAACAAGATTATTCAGCATTTCAAATCTAACAACTCATAATACTATTGTTAAAAAAATTCTAGCAACTTCCATTTTGTCATTTCTCTCAATAGAAAATATTTGCTACAGAATAAACAGGTGATTGGCATAATTATAATCACACATTAGAAGAATTATTTATGAGAGATTTGCATATTTGGACAATGTTTGGTGATAACGCATCTTTTTTATTACCCTTCTTTAGCCACAGCATTCATTATAATGTACATGTGAAATAATCATAGTGCAAAGCAAAAATATGTCTAGCCTCAAATTTATAAACAATTCAAAATAAAATATACAGATTTGTTAAGAAAAATGCTACCTTGTGTTCTTCACACGCAATATTACCACAATACACATTTATCTTCCAACTGATTTCAATTAAAATTTCAGTTCATGCGAAAATGAGACTGCACATCAATTAAAATCGTTCATTCATTTATTCAAAACACAGATCTCGAGTGTCTACAGATCTCCAAGAGACGTATCAGTGTCAAGTAAACACATGCGATTTGGCCTTTGCCCTCATGGGTTAAATTACATTCTTTTTATAGCTCCCATAAATTAAGGCTTAATTCACCAGCATAAATACACTTAATTAGAGTAAGAGAGAAGAAGGAATGGACTGTAAATATGACGATCTTTATTAGATACAAGGGCAAGTCTCCTTTCATCTGTTATACAAATATTACACTCTATGCCTTGCAAATAAGCAAAGATATTATGCCCAAATAAAGTGAAAGGGAAAGATTAACAGCGATCCAACCATAATGATTAGTATGGTTGGGCAAATTAGAATAGTCAAAGGATTAAAAACAGATTTTCTTTTCACCAATACATTATACCCTTATTATCTTCCATAAAGACAAAGCGAAGCCCATGAAGCCACTCAGTGGTTTTATTTTCTTATTTTTATGTCAGAGAGTGACTTAAGAGAACCTAAGGAGTCCCATTTGCCAGGCCAGAAAAGAAACAAAGTACCATATATTTCCAAGTCATTTCAACTTTGCATAGAGTCTCACTAGTTCGTAACACTTAAGCTTAAAAAGAAAAGCCACAGAGAAAAACAAAAACCGATCATAGTGTCAAATCTGAAGCACTTAACATTTCTATGTACTAGCTCCCAAAATGTACATTGCCAAACTAAGAAAAATTATCTAGGGATGTATTAGAGATGTAATATATCCTTAAAGTCATATAACTAATGATCATGAGAGCAGCAGACACAAAACTGTCAACCCAACCCAATGTTTGTCCAATAATTTATTGATGCCCTATCTTCGGAATTGATTTTCTCTCACAAGAACCAAGGTTTTAATTTAAATAATACCCATGTAATTTTTGCAGTATATTTTCAATTAAAATATTAACTACATATATCTTTTTTTTTTTTTTTTTTTTTTAGATGGAGTCTCACTCTGTCACCCAGGCTGGAGTGCAGTGGTGCGATCTCGGCTCACTGCAACATCTGCCTCCCAGGTTCAAGCGATTCTCCTGCCTTGGCCTCCCAAAGTGCTGGGATTACAGACAAGAGCCACTGTGCTCAGCTTACAAATATCATTTTTAAAAATTTTAATTATACAGAACTCAAAATGAATACAATGTTTGAAAGGATAGACACTTACCATTGATCCATCGAGCCTCTGGATCGTGAAGCACAAAGTCTTTCCTAAAGAGATCTTCTAAAGACAATCTGGTTTCTGACGAATTTGTGAGTTCATCTAAAATAAAGGAAATTCTAAATTAGATACCTATCTTATGCTTGTTTTTTAAAAGGAACAAATTACAAAATTTGGAATATTTGCTCTAAAAAATATATTAACTAGATAACAATATAAAGTGACCATTTTGACAGGTTTTTTGGCATTGGAACTTTGTTTAATGACTTTTTAAATAAATGAAACTGTTTTTACTATTAAAATTGTCTTGATCTGGTACAAATTTAATACAGCAATCCCATGTTCTGTATTAGTAATATAATATGAAAGCAGTTAAGAATTCCTGTTGTACATTGTACCCCAAAAGGCAGATTTTCTACTATTTAACTATAATTCAGCCGCTTATTTTCCAAACTCATGTTGACATATTGTTTCATTGGAAATGTACAGTTTTGTTGTAAAAACCAAAGACGGTAGACTTGAGGGACTTAAACATGTATGACTAAACTCCGAAATCAGAAAGAAGTTCACCAAGGAAAGAGAATAATTACCTACTTCCACCAAAAAATTAGTACCCAACAAATACAAAGTAGATTTGACTTAAATGTAAAGTTCAAATAATAAAATACTAGAATATTAATGATAACACACACATTTTATACTACTCTTTAATAGATAAGTTAGGTGTATTCCTCTTTCTACATTACAAAATATAAGAAATGAAAAGATAACAGGGCTTGAACACTAAAATCAGGCATCACAAACACCCTTTTACATGCAAGAGGCTATAGACAGGAATATTGCATTTTCTTTGCACAATAATAGCATTGTTTATTTGCTGTATAAATTCATCTCTGTGACTTTTCACTGTGACCTTCACTTCGGTTGAAAATAAAATGTCAAGGATATATACTAACCTCATTAGATTTTATTTTTAAAAGGTTCAGCACTTATTACAGCAAGAGCTTTGCTTTTTTCCAGCTGAAAAGCTGGGGCAAAGAGTCAATAACTTCAAATGCAATTCCTTTTCCCATAAATCAATCATGTATTTAACCCATAAAATAACTGCCAAGAAAAATTTGAAAAAACATAGTAACAATAGTGAGTATTGTTTGATTATAATCTTAGCATAAGACATTGTGATTGTATCAAGATTTGCAAAATGAAATGCGGTTAGGTGATGATAAATACTTGATCATTTGCCTGGCAGTCCGAAACACCAGAATTTCTTAATTCATTCACAAATTTTCTAGTTTCATTCAAAAAATTTCAAGGCAACAGTGAAGTATTGTAAAGGAAAGGAGACATATTTATGTCCTGTCCTGAGGGGTTTGCACATGCTTAACAAAAAATATAACAGACGTCAGGCTGGGCGCAGTGGGTCATGCCTGTGATCCCAGCACTTTGGGAGTCCAAGGCGGGTAGATCACTTGAGGTCAGGAGTTCGAGACCAGCCTAGCTAACATGGTGAAACTCCATCTCAACCAAATTATATAAAACAAAAAATTAGCCTGGCATGGTGGTGCACATCTGAGGTCCAGCTACTTGGGAGGCTGAGGTGGGAGAATTGCTTGAACCCAGGAGGCAGAGGTTGCAGTGAGTTGAGATCATACCACTGCACCACTATACTCCAGCCTGAGAGACAGGTTGAGACTTTGCCTCAAAAAGCAAATTTATATATATATATACACACACACACACACAGACACACACACACACACAATAGATGTCAGTATAAAGATAGAGAGTGCTAAATGAGTTTGGAAAAAGGAAATGTCTCACGAAAAAATCAGAGAAGGCCTCACTTAAATATAAAATGACCAACTCTCACTAATTTCTGGGTAAGAATGCAAAATGGTACAGTCACTTTGGAAAATAATCTGGCATTTTCTTATAAAACTAAACAAATTATTTTCATACCATCCAGTAATCATGCTCCTTGGTATTTACCCAAAAGGAGTTAAAAACGTATTAACACAGAAAAATCTACACACAGACGTTTATAGCAGCTTTTTAAATCATCGCCAAAATTTGAAAGCAACCAAGATGTCCTTCATTAGGTGAATGGCTAAATAAACTAGATAAATTGGCTATTATTCTGTGCTAAAAAAAATGAGCTATCAAGCCATGAAAAGATATGGAGGAAACTTAAACACATATTATGAAGTGAAAGAAGCCAACAAGAAAAGGCTACTCAGTGTATCATTTCAACTACATGACATTTTGAAAAAGCAAAAATATAGAGATAGTAAAAATATCAGTGGTTGCTAGGAATTGCGAGGTAAGGAATGAGCAGGTGAACATAGAGAATTTTTAGGGTGGTGAAGTTATTCCACATGATTCTACAATAGTGGATAAATGTCCTTATTTACTTGTCCAAACCCATAGAACACAATCCACTGGAGAGTGAATCCAAACCGACTTTGGGCGATAATGATGTGGCAATATAGGTTCATCAGTGATAGCAAATGTGCCATTCTGGGGGCGGGGGATGTTGATAATGGGGGAAGCTATGCATATATCAGGCACAGGGGGCTCGGGGGAAGAGAATATGGGAAATTCCTTTCCTGTACCTTTCACTCAATTTTGCTGTGAATATAAAATTTCTCTGAAAAATAATCTATTAGCAAAAAAATAAATAAATAAATAAACAAAAAACCCTGGGTACTACAGGTTTCAAAAGGCAGAGGAAGGGAATACTAGGGGTAGGAGAAGGAGGAAGAACATTTGAGATAAAATCCGGAATTCAGCTTCCATCATAAAAGTATGGGATTTTAATCAGATGAGCTAATTTTATTAGGGTTTCAGATGAGCTAATTTTATTAGGGTTTCAGAAATATATTTACTCTATGAAGTATCTCGATAAAACCAAGGTTTGACATAAATTTCCAAATTTTTAAATTTCCCTATCACATCAATTTACCATTATTTGTCTAATCAGATCCCTTCAATTTTTAGAGAATTATATTTTTTACCATCTAAATTTGATAAACATTGACTTATTTGATACAATAAATTTACATAGGTAAAGGTGGGAGGTAGGCATGTGCTTATTTCAGTGAGAGACTATGCTAACACAAACTATTAAATAAATGATCCTTATCTATTAAATTTAAAATATTAACTGCATTGTATGTAAATATCTTTTATATGTACGCATCTGTTTGTCTTCTAAAAATGTTTAGTTTCTTCCTAACGAGTTCCACATATTTCATTTACATTTTTAGGAAGATGTTAATTTAAGAAAAGGCTGTAAGTCCACCACATCAAATAATCTTATTTTCAAATACATTTTAAAATAATATTTTGGTAATTTTCAAACATGGTATCTTTCATGTGAGCTTTAAAATTATATTACAACTCATTCAAATAGAAATTTTATTAAAATAACACTATATATTTTATTTTATTTTATTTTATTTTTTTTTTGAGACAGAGTCTTGCTGTGTCGCCCAGGCTGGGGTGCGGTGGCCGGATCTCAGCTCACTGCAAGCTCCTCCTCCCGGGTTCCCACCATTCTCCTGCCTCAGCCTCCCAAGTAGCTGGGACTACAGGCGCCCGCCACCTGGCCCGGCTAGTTTTTTGTATTTTTTAGTAGAAACGGGGTTTCACCGTGTTAACCAGGATGGTCTCGATCTCCTGACCTCGTGATCCACCCGTCTCGGCCTCCCAAAGTGCTGGGATTACAGGCTTGAGCCACCGCGCCCGGCCAAAATAACACTATATATATATTATATACATACACACAACAGTGTAAATGGGAAAATTTTGAACATTTCACAATAAGGCTTTTCATTCAGAAATATTCCATCCTCATTTTATGTACCTTAATACTATTTTATCTTTGATTTTTCATATAAGTCCTTTACCCTTCCAATTGAATTTAGTGCAAAGTATATGTAGTTTGTTACTGTGAATAGAATATTTCCTATTCTCATTCTAAATTATTTTTATACCCATAAGGTTAATGATTACACCTTATCACATTTTCTTAAATATTTCAAGTATAAATTTTTATTTTCTACATATTAAATTATAGCATCTGTAAAAATATTATTTTTTTATTTCTTTTCCAAAGTTTAAGCAACTAATTATACTATGTATGCATTTGCTTCCCAGGTAATTGAAGATTCATATGAAGTTGCAAGAAATATTACAGAGAAATTCTGTGTACCCTTCATTCAGTTTCTCTCAATGACAAGTAACATCCTGCATAATAATATCATGAAAAAAACTGATATTGATATACTCCATCAACCTTACTCAATTTCCCCAGTTTTACATGTATTTATTTATTCACGTGCATTCTTGTGTGTTTAGTTCTATGCAACTGCATCACATGTGACCAGCACCAAAGTCAAGAACAGTTCCATCACTAGGATTTCTTGTGCTACCCTTTTATTAATAGTGCCCCCCACCCAATCCCTTGGCAATCAACCACTACTCTGTTCTCCATCTTTAAAATTCTGTAATTTTAAGAATGCTATATAATCAGAATCATACCATACCTAAGCTTTTGGATTGATTTTTATCTCTCAGAATAATTCCCTTGAGATCCATTCAAGTCGTTGAGTGTATCAATAATCTATTCCTTTTGATGGCTGAGTAATATTCCAGGGTATTGATACACCATTCTTTAACTCTTCACTCATTGAAGAACATTTGAGTTATTGTTATTTCTCATTTGGGGATATTATAAATAAAGTTACTAAAAACATTTGTTTATAGATTTTTGTACAAACATAAATTTTCTTTTGTCCAAGACAAATGCCCAAATATGAAGTTGCTGAGTCAAATGTAAACACATTACAGTTTTATTTAAAAATTCCATATGCTTTTTTACCATAGTTGTATCATTTTACATTCTCACTAGCAATGTATAAATGATCTAGTTTCTCTGCATCCTTGGCAGCATTTGATGTCATTTAAAAAAATGATTATTCTTATATACATGTAGTGATATCCCCTTGTGGTTTAATTTGCATTTCTCTAATAGCTAATGAGGTTGAACATCATTTAATGTGTTTGTTTATGATCCCCATACAGTCTTCAGTGAAATACCTGTTCATGTCATTCGTCCATTTTCTAACTGAATTATTTTGTTGGTGTGTTTGTTTAACTGCTGCATTTGAAGAGTTCTTCATCTATTCTAAATACAAATCCTTTGTCAGATGCGTGAATTTCAAATATTTCCCTCCAGTCTGTAACTTGTCTTTTCACCCTCTTTAGAAAATGTTTTGTGGAGAAAAAGGTATTAATATTTGTGAGGTCCAGGTAATCAATTTTTCCTTTTATGAAACATGCTTTTGTTGTCAAGTCTAACAATGTTTCGCCTATTTTCTGGTCTTGAAACTTTTTCCTATGGCTTTTTCCTAAGAAATGTTATAGTTTTATATTTCACATACTAGTCCCTGTTCTATTTTGAGTTGCTTTTTGTATATGTTTGCACATGGCATGAGGCTTAATATGAAGTTTTGTTTGTTTGCTGGTTTATTTTGTTTTGTGTCTATGGATGACTAATTGTTCCAACTTTGTTTTTGAAAAGCATTTGTTTAATTCTAGTGAATTATTTCATTAGCTTGAATGTGAAAAATGGTATTGAGCTGGGCACGGTGGCTCATGTCTATAATCCCAGCTGCTTGGGAGCCTGAGGCAGGAGGATCAGTTGAGTTTAGGAGTTAGTTCAAGGTTAAAGTGAGCTATGACTGTGCCACTGCGCCACTGCACTCCAGCCTGGGCAAGAGAGTGAGACCTAATCCCTAAAACTAAAAAAATTTAATTAAAAAAAACACAAAACAATGTTGAATGATCATAGTGTCAGTGACATTCCTGTCTTTTTTTCCATTATGAAATAATCATTATTTCTTTCCAGACTCTTATACAAACATATTTTTTCCTTTAATACTGGATATAAAAATTACATAAATAAAATCTCCTGTTTACAAGCACCCTATATGTCTGTAACAAAATGCAACCATGTTGAATTCTTATTTTTATACTGTTACATTCATATTTAAATTTTTATTTAAATGTTTACATCTGTTAATAAATAAAATTACACAGTCCTTTGTTTTCTATTCTGTATTATATTGATCACTTAGCACATTAACACATTTATCAAATATTTTTGAAGTTGTATTTATTTTCTGTGTTATGGAATAGTTTAATAATTTTAATAATATTTTTAAACTCCAATTGCCCCGGAACTTATTCTAAAATCAGCCCTTCAAAGTAGTTCAAACACTCGTAAATAAATCTTCTGTTTAAACAATAATGAGGAGAGATTATGTAATTTAAGAATTAATTCATTTGACTTTATTGAACACTGAGAATACTATATACTTTATTCATTTCTTTGTTTTTTTCTTCTTCTGTGTTGCTTTCTTTGTTCCTTTCCTTAAATTTTCCTTAGCTGCCTACCCTGAGGTCTCTTGAATTTTTCATTCCTAGAATAAAGACTCCTTCCTCATACATATAATGAATAATTAAGCTTCTCTTTTAATAGCCTCCGAGGCTAACTTCTATCCCTTATCTTTTTTTTTTTTTTTTTTTTTTATGAGCAGGCTTCCTCCCATCTCATCATAATCATTTGGGTTGCTCATCCTTTGCAACCAATCCTCTCTCTTCTGAATGTCCCCTAAACCCTACTGGGTATTAGTATCCTCATTTCACAGAGAAACAGGCTCAGCAGTGTCGACAAAGACCACATAACTAGTAAGTGGCAGAGCTGAAACTTGAACCTGTATCTCTCTGACTTTAGGTTTTCTTTGTTAAACTATACTGTCTCCCAAAAATAAGTTTTCTTTGCTTTTCTCTTTAATAATGTATTAATAGCATCTTTTCACAAGACAATATACAACCTTATAAAAATATTTTAAGAATATTCTTATTGCCTTTTAGTCACAAGAACCCTTCTTCCAGCTGAAATCCAACTCCTTAGTGTAAGCCCCTCTGGACCTTATTAGCGTCCCATTCTGCCTCAACTTGCCCAGGAAGGTAATATTAGCATAATCTCTTTTCTCAAAGAGACAAATGTCACAGCATTCATAAAAATGTAGGATTTTTTTTTTTTTTTTGCATTCTTCAAGACAATTGTCTGCAATATGACTTAAATTCCAAGCTTACCCTCTGTGCGTTGTTACAGGCAATTTATAGTTGCAACAGGACTCAGTCATCAGCAAACATTTATTACTCACATTGCAACCTAATTTAGCAGGAACTTAATTTATGTTAGAATCAGACCCAGGGAGAATCACCTAGAGAAATCTTGCTATTTGATACATTTAAATAATTTTCTCTTTATTTTTACCTAAAAAACAGAGAAATCTGGATGTCAATCATTCATCTCAGTCGCTCACTGAGCAATGAGAAGGCGGTTCAGAAGAAAAGTATTAGACTGTAAATCATTTTAAGAGACGTTCTTTCATATAAAGCTCCTTTCTTATTCATCTTTAGAGAAAGAAATTCTAAAATCAATACTTAGTCCCTAATGTAAAGAAAATATTGCTAAAATTTAATATTCACCTCTTATAGGCTGTTCTCTTTACTAGCAAGGTATTTGAGAACATATCTCATCTCTACTGATTCTATAACAAAACCTAAGGCACAATTTTATATATATATATATATATATGTATGTAGAGAGAGAGAGAGAGAGAATATACAGGTATGAAAGTCTGAAAACCTAATATATGTTAATAGTTGCTATTAAAAGTGCAAATATTTGTTAACCCTATCAGATACTATAATTATGAATAGCAACACAAAAATCCAAATAAATGCATGGTTTAACAATTCGCAAGTATTTAGAGACCTGGAAGCAGAATCCTTAATGGTTAAATAGTTACAAGGTAATATAGAATCTTAAGTAAAAAGTTCAGCTTTGACAATACGAATGTGGCAACAGAACTGAAATTGAATAATTCACGCCATGTTCTTTTCTCTGCTCTATTTGGTCATTTAGGATCATAGACTGCTATGGGTATTTCTGTTCTTTCTTCCAAAAATCCAATCTTCCTTTTAAATGGCCTTTTGAAATGAGTTGGCTGCATAATCTTAGAAGAAAAAAAAGAAAGTTCTTCAGCATTCAACTGAAGAAAAGCTAATTTATGACTTTAAGTTCTTGGTTCCTCTTTGCTGAAAATAATTGTGTTAGTTTTTATCTAGTTTATTCTTGATATCAGAGGTTCAGAAATATTTCTTTAATTTAAATCCGATTCAAAATAATTTCCTATTAAAACAGAAATAGAAAGAAAAATCTAATCAAGTAGTTATTTAAAATTTCCCACAAGAAGAACAAGCCATTTTCCTTTCTACTCACATGAATCTCCCTTAGCTGGGTTTTCCCAGTACCACCACCTCCATTCCCAGAGCTGTAGTTTAAATATTTATTCTTAATCATTTTCTTCATTTTCCCTGGTTGGTGTCATACGGGATAGTCTTCTAGTACATTTCCATTTTAAACATTATTGAATAGCTCATTGAAAAAACATCACTTTACCCCTCCCTGCACATCCAGATGAAACTATAGAACGTAAATCACAATAGTCAATATTAAATTCTAGATTTTTGAAAATATCTGCTGTTGATTTGTATATTCTCTAACTTGTCAGCAGATCCTAAGATTTTGTTTTAGTACTTAACATCTGAAATATAAATTCTATTCTTATCTTCTTTTTAAAATATCGCTTCTTTTCTTTCCCTATGATGCTGAAATTTTAGGCAGCAGATGAAATATTGTCTAAATTTATGTCATTTGAGATCAGGATAAGATCACAAACTTGGTTTTTAATGTTTCCTAATTTATCACCTAGAAAATGAACGACGGTTTCTTCTTTTCTACTTAAGAAATTTATAATTTTTAAGGTAAATTTTAAAAATAAATTTCAATAGTTAATTTGTATAGTAGTTAATATGGTTTGGCTATGTCCCTACCCAAATCTCATTTTGAATTGTAACTCCCACAATTCCCATGTGTCAATCATCATGGGAGATGATTGAAATATGGGGGTGGGTCTTTCCTGCACTGTTCTCATGATACTGAATGAGTCTCATGAGATCTGATGGTTTTAAAAATGGGAGTTTCCCTGCACAAGCTTTCTTTTTGCCTCCTGCCATCCCCGTAAGATGTGACTTTCTCTTCCTTGTCTTCCACCATGATTGTGAGGCCTCCCCAGCCATGTAGAACTGTAAGTCCAATAAACCTCTTTCTTTTGTAAATTCCCCAGTATCAGGTATATCTTTATCAGCAGCGTGAAAAAGAACTAATACAGTAGTGGAACAGAAAAAAATAAAAATATATATCTTGGTATATTTTGCATAGATTTTTTGGGTTATGTTTTGTTTTGTGTTTTACATAAAAGAAGACATATAGAAATCACTAAGAAAATTACTTAGCTCATTTAATTTCAGCCATTGTCATTAAAATGCAAAATGTATAGGACCACATAAAACACCTTCACATTGTTCAATTTCAGACACACAAAAAATGTTTTTCATTCTCTTGAAATATGTGTCTTTCATAGTTGTTCTCTTCAGCCAAAATGTTTCTACGTATATTCTCAGATTTACCTTTAGAAACACAATATGAAGTTGCTTCTTTATAGTTACAGGAAAAATATAGTAAAATGTAAAATTCACCCAGAAGTCTCTTTTCAGAAGTGTATTTAACTATGCTGACTTTATAAGTTTCAAAATATGAATTGGAAAAATAATAATCTATAATTTAAGCTCTTTAATGAAGAAAACCAAATAGCTCTCACTTAGTATTGTGAAACGTAATTCATCCATTCAAGCAAAAGTCAAAAAGGAAAAGTCAGTCACACTACATCTGTTTTACGGTTCCAGGAAATGATCTTTGTTCTTCCTGGCATATGAGGGATTTCCTTCTATATCTCTTTCTTTTGCCTTTTCTTACTCTTTTGACTCTCTTGATGTAGCAATAGATAGGTTTCTTGAAAAAAAAAAAAAAGAATCTGGTCAATTCCTGATCAATTCTACTAATTAGAACTACTTTTGACTCAGATTATCTCTGTATCTTACAAAGCCTAATAATACATACTCCTTAACTTAATTTCTTTCCTGGGTCAGATAATCATCCAATGAATGTTCTTTCCTATCTGAGTATATTTCCAAAATGGGACTTTTGTACAGAAAACCATATTTTAATTATAAATACATTTTTAAAATTCAACATGGGGTAAGAAATTAAGACCAAACTGTGCCTATATTAAATAGAATGAGGAGGACAGCTGACAAATAAAAGATTATTTATTATCTGCTTCTTTCTTTTTTCTCACCAAATTCTGCTCTTTTCTCAACAAATACAGAAATAATATTTAGGAAATTCATACTGAATACTTAAAACAAAAGCATAAACTGCAAGAAGTTTACCTCCTACAATGCCTTCGCCTTCCCTGCAGTGCCCAGCACACTGTAATAAATCTAACCTCTGCTTCTGTATTCTCAAAAGGGGATAAGCAATGATGCTTCAAAAACAGTGATCAGAGTTAGAATGTCATATTTTAGTCCTAATTCAACCCTTCACTAGCAGGTATCTATCTACTTGGTTAGATCATTCCATTTATTTATGCATCATTTTTTGCATTTGCAAAGACAAAGGGTTGGACTAAACCACACTATACCCAACAGGGTTCTAAGGACTCTAATGAACTCTTTCAGGACAGAGAAGAGATAAGGGAAGGACAGAGGTTATGTGATTAGACCTCTTCAACCAGAACGGTGCTGCTTTGGCATGTTTGGTTCTTTGTATAGAATTTTATTTGAAGCACTACACATACATACTTGCACACACACAAAACACATACAAACACACATGATGAGCTGCACACTAGCTTGCATCTCTTAGGATTCTCGAATTTCTGGTATATTTTATACTAGCTCTTTCATTTTCAGCAGCGACTCAAAGTGCTCATCAAATAAGAAATGTACTTTTCAGTTCTGAAGGACTATTATTAAATTTTACCTCAAACTTATCATCCCTTGAGTACATAAGTCAAGAGCTTTAGGATTTACTCGTAGTTTTAATTAGCCAAATTAGTCAATCATTCAAAATGCTAATCATCCTCAACCCTTTTTCTGAGACCGTTTTCAAATTAAGATCTCCTGAATATGAGTAAAGCATCTAAATATGAGAAATGTATGAAGGTTTTCCACATTAGAAGAAGAACACTTACACACTGTGATACATACACATGTGTGCACACATACACCCTGAAATGATGTCATCCTTTTACCCTAAAGTGGTATGGCGGCTCTATAAAGCCATAACTTTAAGTTCCTCTTTCACACATGCTGCTTGCTTCTATCACATTACCATGACCAAATTTTTATTCCATGTCTTTATTACCGTACACCAGACGTTTCCAGTGTATGGTTGTGGATTTCAGGAAGACAGGTGTCACAGAAGTCAAAACTGTATTCATAATAACCCAAAGACATTATTGTCCTTATCAACGGGTTGAAATTTTCACTTGTGATGCAAAAGCAATGGTTGATAAAACTCCAGTCACCCTTTCATGAGTCAACATTGTGACATCAAACAATCGTCATTATATTCTTTATGGCCATATAGCCTCAATTTAAAAATAAACCCAGTTTCAGTTCAGAAGTAGTGAAAAATATTAATTGTACTAAATCTTGACTCTCAACATCTTTTTAAATATTTGTGTGGTGCAGTATGTCAAAAAAAATAACACCAGCACATATGAAATATGATGGTTATCTCATAGAAAAGCATATGGGCAGTTGCTTGAGTTATGAGCTAAACTCACCACGACGTTTTTCATAGAACATTATTTTTAATGGAAGGAATGAGTAACAAATTATAATTATTCAGATTTAAGTGTTTGACAGATGTTTTTCTTCAAAATGAAGTAAACTTTTTCTTCACAAAACCCACAATTGGCTGTATTTGTTACAAACAATAAAATTCAAGCTTTCAAGCAAGAAAATGAATTTTAGAAAACTGATATTCTCCATGTTGAGTTTGAACATTTCTCAATAATTCTCTAGTGAGCTTTTTCTAGTGAAATCATCAGTGAAATTAATCACGATTTTTAGCAACTGTACAATCACGTGTCACTAAATGACAGGGGTATGTTCTGAGGAATGTGTCATTAGGCAACTTCATGGTTGTGCAAACACTGTAGAATGTACTTACACAAGCCCAGATACTAAAGCCTACTGCGTATCCATGCTGTAAGATACAGCCTATTACTCCTAGACTACAAACCTGTACTGCTTGTTAATGCACTGAATACCATAGGCAATTATAACAAAATGGTAACTGTTTGTATATCTAAACATAGAAAATGTATAGTAAAAATACAGTATAAATGATAAAAAGAATGGTACACCTGGATAGGGCACTTCAAGAACGGAGCTTGTAGGATTGGAAGTTACTCAGAGTGAGTCAGCGAGTGATGGGTGAATGTGAATGTCTAAGATATTATTGTACACTATTATAGACTTTATAAGCATTGCACAGTCTACATTAAATGTATAATTTTTTTCTTTCTTTAATAGTAGATTAACCTTAGCTTCCTGTAACTGTACTTTATCAATGTTTTTCATCTTTGACACTTTAGTGATAATATTTAGCTTAAAAACACAAACACATTTCATAAATGAACACAAATATTTTCCTTCTTTATGTCCTTATTGCATAACCTTTGCCTATTTTAATTTTGTTTTACTTTTAAGAAATGAAGACATAAACACACATGCACATTAGCCTAGGCCTACACAGGGTGAGTATCATCAATATCAGTCTTCCACCTTCATATCCTATTCCACTGAAAGGTCTTCAGGGTAAATAACATGCATGGAGCTGACATCTCCTATGATAATCATGCCTTCTTCTGGAATACCTCCTGAAGAACCTTTCTGAGGCTGTTATACTGTTAACTTATGTTTAATAAGTAGAAGGAATGCACAGTAAAATAATAAAAGTGTAGTATATTAAATACATAATCCAGTAATACAGTAGTCTATTATCATTATTAAGTATTATGTGTCATATGTAATTCTATGTGATATAATTTTACAGGACAGGCAACACAGTAGGTTTATTTATGCCAGCATCACCACAAACACCCGAGAAATGCATCACACTACTATGACCTTACTACGGCTATGTCACTAGGTGATAAGAACTTTACAGCTGAATTATAAGCAAACGGGACCACCAAAATATATGAAGTCTGTCACTGATCTAAAAGACATTATAATGTGCATGACTGTATAATAAGCTCCACTGACATTTGGAAGACCTGCATAACTCAGTGAACTAATATTTTACAAATGACCAATTCATATTACAGAAGCAGATGTGGGTAAGAGTCTTTCAACGTGTAAGATGAACCAATGGACTTTAATGTAGCAGATTATTAAAATATTATTCAGATTTTACACTGTGATTAACCTTCAAGCATCTATCACTTATCTAGTTATCAAGAAGTAACAGCAAAAATCCTCCACAATATCTGAAATAGCTATTAACATACATATTCTAACTATGTGTGTTTATGAGGTCAGAATTTCTACGTATACCTCAACCAAAACAACACATTGCAAAAGAATTAACAGAGGAGCAGATATGAGAATTCTGCCATCTTCCTCTGAGTTAGACATTAAATACATTTGTAAAAATGTAAAACAACACCATTTATTTTGCTTTGTTTTGAAAAACATAACTGTTTTCATTTTATGTTATTTGTATTTATATATAATTGTTTTATTATTGTCATCTTAAATAAATTAATACATATTTTATTTGGAATCTCAGAATTTATTTGCAACATCTAATTTTACAAATGGTGATATATGCAATTCAAATACCCCAAAGCATTTTTGGGTCCTCAGTACTTTGTTAGAGTACACTACACTAAGTTCTATTGCATGTACTTTATTGTGTATTTTACAAGTTTATGTTTTTCCACATTTCAAACCGCCAGGGTTATAATAAATATTATTCAAGTCTCAAAAGATGTTGACTTTCTTTTCTATTCGGTAATATCGTCAGCTTTAATAACCTTACTCTATTGTACTATTATTTAGTACTTCATTATCAAGAACTTTCACTAAAACAATTCTCTGGCATTTTTATTGCAAGAGTGGATAACTGGATAAATTTGTCACTGGTCAATACATGCATACTCATTTTATTGTGCTTTGCTCAATTATACTTTGCAGACACTGTTTTTTACAACTTGAAGGGTTGTGATAGCCTATTGTCAAGCAAGACTATTGACACCATTTTTCTGATAGCATGCAGTCACGTCATGTCTCTGTGTCAAACTTTGGTAATTCTCACAATCTTTCAAACTTCATTATTATTATATCTGTTATGGTGGTCTATGATCAGAGATCTCTGATACCACTATTGTAGAGGAACCATGAACCATGCTCATATAAGAGCATAATGTTGTGTGTGTTCTAATTGTGACATCAACCAACTGATTCCCCGTCTCTCTCTCTCTCTCTCTCTCTCTCTCTCTCTCTCTCTCTCTCTCTCTCTCTCTCTCTTCAGGCCCCGCTATTCCCTGAGACACAACGATATTGAAATTAGGGCAACAGTAGCCTCTAAGTATTCCAGTGAAAGGAAGAGTCAAATATCTCTCACTTTAAATCCAAAACTAAAATCAATTAAGCTTAGTGAATGAAGGCACATCAAAAGCTTAGGTAGGCTGAAAGCTAAGCCTCTCGCTCCAAACAGTTAGCCATGGAAAGTTCTTAAGGGAAATTAAAAGTGCTAATCTGGTGAACACACAAATGATAGCAAAGCAAAACGGTCTTATTGTTGATATGAAGAAAGTTTTTGTGGTCTAGATAGAAGATCAAACTAGCCACACTTTTCCCTTAAACCAAAGCCTAATCTAGAGTAAGGTCCTAACTCTCTTCAATTCTGTGAAGGCTGAGAGAGATGAGAAGGCTGCAGAAGAAAACTCTGAAGCAAAGACAGATTGGTTCATAAGGTTTAAGGAAAGACCCTATTTGTATAACATCAAAGTGCAAGGTGATGCAGCAAGTGCTGATGTAGAAACTGCAGCCCGTTATCAAGAAGTTGTAGCTAGGATCATTGATGAAGGTGGCTACACTCAACAAGAGATTTTCAATGTAGACAAGACAAAACAGCCTGCTATTGTAAGAAGATATTATCTAGAATTTTTTTTTTTTTTTTTTTTTTTTTTTTTTTTTTTTTTTTTTTTTTTTTTTTTTTGAGACAGAGTCTCACACTACCACCCAGGCTGGAGTGCAATGGTGCGATCTCGGCTCATTGCAACCTTCACCTCCCAGGTTCAAGTAATTATCCTGCCTCAGCCTCCCAAGTAGCTGGGACCATAGGTACGTGCCACCCTGCTTGGCTAATTTTTGTATTTTTAGTAGAGATGGGTTTTCATCAGGTTAGCCAGGATGGTCTTGATCTATCTAGGACTTTCATAGCTAGAGAGGAAAAGTCAATGTCTGGTTTCAAAACTTCTAAGGAGAGGCTGACTCTCCTGTTAGAGGTTAATGTAGTTGGTGGCCTTCAGTGGAAGTCAAGCTCATTTACTATCCTCAAAACCCTAGGGCCCTTAAGAATTATGCTAAAGTTACTCAGCTTGTGCTTTATAAATGAAACAAGAAAGCCTGGTTGACAAAACTTGGATACAGCATGGTTTACTAAATATTTTAAATCCACTATTGAGACTTACTGCTCATAAAAATATTCCTTTTAAAATATCACTGCTCACTGACAATACACCTGGTTATCCAAGAGCCCTGATGAAGAGGTACATCAATATTAATGGTTGTTTTCAAGCCTGCTAACACAACATCCATTCTGCAGCCTACAAATCAAGAAGTAATTTTGATTTTCCAATGTTGGTAATTAAGAATTGCATTTGGTAAGGCTGTCATAGATACTGATTCTTCCGAAGGATCTGGGCAAAGTGAATTAAAAATCTTCTGGAAAGAATTCACATTTCTAGATGCCATTAAGAACATTTGTAATTTATGTGAAAAGGTCAAAATATCAACATTAACAGGAGTTTGGAAGAAATTGATTCCAATCAGCACTGATAACTTCAAGAGGTTCAAGGCTTCAGGGCAGGAAATAACTGCAGATGTGGTAGAAGCAGCAAGAGAATTTGAATTAAAAGTGGAACATGAAGATGAAACTGAACTGTCGCAATCTCAAAATAAATCTTAAATGAACGAGGAGTTTTTTCTTACGGATGAAGAGAAAGGAGTAGTTTCTTGACATGGAATCTACTCCTAGCTAACATGCTGTAAACACTGTTGACATGACAACAAAGGATTTAGAATATTAAATAAACTTAGTTGATAAAAAAGTAGGATTTGAGAGGGAGGAGCAACTCCCATTTTGAAAGAAGGTCTACTGTGGAGAAAATGTTCTCAAACAGCACTGCATGCTATGGAGAAAATTTTGTGAAAGGAAGTGCTAGTCAACGTGGCAAACTTTATTTCTGTCTTATTTTAAGAAATTGTCACAGTCATGCCCACCTTCAGCAACACCACCTTGTTCAGTTATCAGTCATCAGCATCAACGCAAGACCCTCTACCAAAAAAACGTCATGATTTGTGGAAGGCTCAGATCATCAAACAGAATTTTTTAACAGCAAAGCAATTTTTATTTAAGTTCTGTTCAATTTTATAACACATAACGCAATCGCACACTTAATAAGCCACAAACACTAAAAATATAACTTTTACAAGCCGTGGGAAACCAAAAAAAAATGTATGATTTTCTTTATTGGAATAGTTGTTTAATAGCAGCGTTCTGAAACTAAGCCTGCAATATTACAATGTGTGCCTGGATTTATTGAGAACTTAGTTGTAATAGAAACTATTATGAATAATATAATAAAGTAGAAAGCAGTGTAGGTGGTAAAGATATAAACCTTATGCTGGGCTTCAAATATAATAAGGAATCCAGGTTTATTGCAATAAAAGAGGCAGGAAGTAAAGATTAAGGTACAGTTGTAAATGGGTTGGCTGAGTGTTTAAGTGTGAAACACAGAGCTAATCTGAAAAGGTATTTAACTCTCTCTGTTTTTTATTTCTCCCACCCTCCACACCCCACCATAGCCACATTTGCCTCCTAATATTCGAGAAAATATTTGTAAACCAAAAAATCAAGCGAAACAGAATAATCAAATAGAAAACCCTAGCCAAACACAACCTAAAGAACAGACTTCAGAGAACACACATGGTGAATAACAGTGATTTTTCAAAAATAGTTTAAAAGATTCTACCAAAGAAAACACAAATAGCTACAGTCTACAGCAAGAAACAAAAGTCAACCTAGAAAAGGAAGAAAAATCTGATTATAAGAGTTCCACATTGTAATATTCAAAATGTACACTTTTCAATTGGAAATTGTAAAGCATCCAAAGAAATAAGAAAGTATAGTCCATTCACAGATGTTAACAGAAACTGCTGCTGGGGAGGCACAGACATTTTACTCAATAGAGAATGGCTTTAAATCAATTGTCTTAAATATGCTCAGAGAGCTAAAGGAAATCATGAATAAAGAGCTAAAGGAAACCAGAATAACAATATATGAAAAATGTAGAAAATATCCATAAAGAGATAAAAAATATAAAACACACACATGCACAGAAATTCTGGGGCTTAAAAGTATAAGAACTTATATACAAACTCAGTAGAAGAATAAAACAGCAGATTTGAGCAGGCAGAAGAAAGAACCAGTGGAAAAAAAAAATGATAGATCAATTAAAATCACTGGTATAGAGAGCAGAAAGAAAAAAGAATGAAGGAAAATGAGCAAAGCCTAAGACACATTTATAACACCATCACACATAGCAACATAAAATAATGGAAATCACAAGAGGAGAGAGAGGAAAAGGGCAGAAAGAGTATTTAAAGAAATGATGGCCAACAATTTGCCAAATTTGGCAAAAGACATGGGACTATATATTCAAGAAGTTCAACAAACAAAACAAAACAAAACAAAAACTAAAAAATACATTCTGAGACACATTATAATCAAATATTCAGAAGATAAGAACAAAGACATGATCTTGCAAGCAGCAAAAGAAAACTCTCTTAATACATATAAGGGATTCACGATAAGTTTAACATGAGATTTCTCAGCAATAAACAGAGACAAGAAGAAGGTAGAACAACATTTTTAAAGAAAAGAGCTTCCTTCCTTTCTTTCTTATCATTATTATTACTATTATTATTATTACTATTATTATTATTATTATTATTATTATTATTATTATTATTTTGAGATGGGGTTTTACTCTTGTTGCCCAGGCTGGAGTGCAATGGCACAATCTCAGCTCACTGCAGCCTCCGCCTCCTGGGTTCAAGTGATTCTCCTGCCTCAGTCTCCCAAGGAGCTGGGATTACAGGCTCCCACCACCAAACCCAGCTAATTTTTTGCATTTTTAGTAGAGACAGGGCTTTGCTATGTTGGCCAGGCTGATCTCAAACTCCTGGCCTCAGGTGATCCTCCCGCCTCAGCCTCTCAAAGTGCTGGGATTACAGGTGTGAGCCACTGCTCCCAGCCAAGAAGAGCTTTCAAACAAAAATTCTATATCTAGCAAAATCATCACTCAAATGAAGGAGAAACCAAGATATTCTCTGATAAACAAAAGCTGAGGAAAGCTGAGGGAGTTTGCAATAAGTAGAACCACCCTCCAAAAATGTTAAAGGGAGTACTTCAGCATGACATGGAAAAATATTAGACAATAATTTGAAGCCATATGAAGAAACAAAAAACTCTAGTAATGATAACTCCCTAGGTAGATAGAAAAGGCCGTCTTATTGTATATTTGGCTTGTGACTCATCTTTATACTTCTTATATTAATATGATTTAAAAGAAAAGTGTATAATAATAATTATAAATCTAGATTAATGGTCACACAATATATAGAGAGATGTAATTTATGACAAAAACAATATGGTAAGGGTGAAGCTGTATGAAAACAGAGTTTGTGTCTGTGATTGAAATAAGTTAAAATTAATTCGAACTAAATTGTTATAAATTTAAACCATGAATTACAATAACCAACATAACCATAAGAAAAAAAATTGAAAGAGAAAATGAGAAGAGATCAAAGAAGGACACTATAAAAATAAATTAAACACAAAATAAGGCAGCATTGAAGTACTTAAAGAAAACAATAAGTTAAAGGACAAATAGAAAATAAATGGAACAATGAAACAACTACTTCATTTTAAGAATTAAATGTAAATAAATGTAATTTTCCATTCAAAAGGCTGCAAATGGCAAAATGGACTTTTAAAATTCACTTACTTTCTTTCTAAAGATGCAATGCATTGCGGGTGAATGATAGAAAATATATTCTTTGCAAACTGTCACCAAGAAAGAGCAGAATTTGTTATCCTCATATCAGAAAAATTAGACTTTAAGTCAAAAATTGTTATAATAAATGATACTATATATTGAAAAATGGTCATTAAACAGATAAAATAATAATCATACATGTATGAAATAATAGAGGTGCAAATTATATGCTATGGTCTGAGTGACTGTCTTCCCCTTCCAAATTCATATTGAAATGTAATCCCCAAAGCAATAGTATTGAGAAGTGTGAACTTTGAGAGGTAATTATTAGGGCCCTACCATTGTGAATGGAAATAATAGCTTTATAAAACAGCTTGGGATTGAAGGGAAGGCTATCTTTTTCTTCTGTTCCTTCTGCTATACGAGAATGCAGTGTTCCTTCCCTCTGGAGAGGGCAGCAAAAAAGTGTCATCTTGAAAGTAGAGAGCAGCCCCCTCCAGACACCAGTCCTGCCAGGACCTTGATCTTAGACTTTCCAGCTTGCAGAACTGAGAAATAAATCACTATTGTTTATATCACCCAGTCGGTGGTATTTTGTTATAGCAGCACAAATGAACTAGACATTATATGATGTAAACAAGTTTCTAGAAAAATACAAACTACCAAACTTATTCAAGAAGAAGTTAAAAAACCTGAACCGACCAATAATGAGTAAGTTACAAAATCATGAATCAAAAACCTTCCTAACAATAAAAAGGCTAGAACTAGATGACTTCACTTGTGAATTCTAACATTTAGAATAATTAACACTCATCCCTCTCAAACTCTTCCCAAAATTGTACAAGAAAAGATTACTTACTATCTCATTCTGTGAGGTTAAAATTATTTTGATATGAAAGCTAGACAAAGATAGCCAAGAAAAGAAACCAACAGATCGATATCTCTTATAAATACAGATGCAAAAATCCTTAAAGTATATTCGAAAACTGAATTCTTCAGCATATGAAGAGGCTTATACACCCTGAACAAGTGGGTTTTATTTCAGGAGTATAAGAGTGGCTCAACGAAAGAAAGTCAATGTAATACAACATAAAATAGAAAAGGGAGGAAAACAAATGATCATTTCAATTTATTGATAAAATGTATTTGACAATATCCAACACTCCTTATAAAAATAGTTTAAGAGCTAGAAATAAAAAGAATCTTCCTCAATAATGTAAAGAATCTTTATCTAAATAAACTAAGACTACTCAATGAAGAAAGACTGAAAACTTTCCACCTATGATGGAATAAGATGAGAATAATCACTTTTACCATTGTTATCTAACATTGCACTGCAAATTCTAGCCAGAGTAACTAGACAAGAAAAAGAACTAACAGATAGTCAATTTGGACATGAAGAAGTACAGCTATCTCTGATCACAAATGGTATGATCCTCTATACATAGAAAATCTCAAAGAATCTACAATAAGCTACTAAACCTAATAGATGATTTCAGCAAAGTTGAAGAATATAAGATTAACACTCAAAAATCAGTTGTGTTTCTGTACACCAACAATGATTAATCAGAAAAGAATATTAAGATTCTATTTACAGTATCATACAGAAAAACAAAATAATTAGAAATGAACTTAACCAAGTGTAAAAGACTTTTACACTATAAACTACAAAATGTTGATTTTTGTTTTATTTAAATTATTTCAAGAATGTAAAGACATTCTATATTTATGAGTTGGAACACTAATATTTCTAAGATGGTAATATTACCTAAAGCAAATACAGACTCAATGCAATTACTATTAAAATTCCAACTGGCTTTCTTGCAGAAATAAAAAAGATAATTCTCAAATGTATATGGAACTGTGATGGGCTCTTCATAGCAAAGCAATATACGTATTTTTAAAGTGTAACAGTCACACTGCCAGATTTCAAACACTTCCACAAAGCTGCAGTAATCAAAACAATGCAGTACCAGCATCAGGATAGATATAGAGATGAATGAAGTAAAATTGTAAGCCCAGAAATAACTCATATATCTATAATCAAGAACAATCAACAAGGGTCACACTATCATAATTGGAAAAGAACAGTCTCTTCAATAAATAGTGCTTGGTGAAATGATTGTTCACATGCAAAAATTAAAGTTAGACTCCCTAACTCACACCATATAACAAATTAACTCAAAATGGATCAATAAGCAATGTAGATAAATTAAAACCATAAACTTATTTTAAAAACTGAAAAGATAGATCTTTGTGACCTTGGATTCAGCAATGTATTCTTAGATATGATATCAAAAGCATAAGCAATGAAAAAATAGGTAAATGAAGAACTTTGTGCACCAAATGAAACTATTATGAAAATAAAGAGATAACCTACATTATAGAAAAAAGTATATGAAAATATGTTTCTGACAAAAGATTAATATCTAGAATAAAGAACTCCTACAACTCACTATCAGTAAAACCAGCAAGTCCCTTAAAATGGGCAACAGGCTTAAATAGACATATCTTTAAAGAAGATATATAAATGGCCAATAAACACATGAGAAGATGCTTAGTTATTATTGTTAATTATTAGGGAAATGCAAATTAAAACCAAAAGAGATACTACTTCATATCTCTTGAATGCCCATAAATGAAAAAAAAAAAAGAAAAGAGCAAGTGTTTGTAAGCATTTGGAGAAACTGGAGCACATGAATATTTCTGTTGGGAATGTAAGGTGGTTCAGCTGCTACGGCAAATAGTTCTTCAGACATTTAAACACAGAATTACCATATGACCTAGCAAGTCCATTCCTAGGTATACAACCTCAAAAAACTAAAAACCTGGACTCAAACAAATACACACAGGTTCACAGTAGCACGATCTGTGGAACATGCATACAATGGATTGCTATGAGCCATAAAAAGGAATGAAACACTGTTATAAGTGACTTGGTGGATGCACTTCTAAAACATGAAAAGTGAAAGACGTTAGACACTAAAGGTCACATATTATTTGATTCCATTTATGTGAAATACCTAGAAAAAGTAAATCTTCAGAGAATGGAAGTAGATTGGTGATTGCCAGGGGATGAGGGAGTTGGGATATGAGGAGCAACTGCTTAATCCCAAAAGGTAGAGTTTCCTTTTGGGATGATGAAAATGTTTTGGAACTAGATAAGAGACTCTTTTTGACAGAGTCATGCTCTCTTGCCCAGGCTGGAGTGCAGTGGCATGATCATGGCTCACTACAGCCTCAACTTCTCAGTCTCAAGCAATCCTCCTGCCTCCTGAGCAGCATGTCCCAACATACCCGGCTAACTGTTTTAAAACACTTAGTTGAGATGGGGTCTCACTATGTGGCCCAGGATGGTTTTGAAGTCCTAGGCTCAAGTGATCCTCCTACCTTGGCCTCCCCAAGTGCTGGAATTACAGGCATGAGCCACCAAACCCCATCATAACTCTCTCTTTTACGGAAACCTGACTTCTCAGAGACCAGGCTATCTAATCATACATTAGAGGCCAGAATATCACATTTCTAAATCAAATTTCTATTAGGAAGAAGCATATAAAATATATGATAAAATATTAAAGTTGCACAATGACATAATTTCATACAATGTGGTTTAGGATAGAAAATGTGAATTTATATTTTATCGTGGGTTTTTGAGGTTCTGAAAAATTATGAAACCAGAAATAAAAATACATACAGAATTTACACTTATGATTTTCAACTTCCCACTTCTGTCACTTCCTCCCTTTCTGCCCCTTGTCTAAATTTTTACACCTCCATCCTTAGTTGAATTCTTTCTCTGCTATGCTTTCCCTTTTAGAAATACACAGAATTACTTTACTAATTACAAAACTCATGGGAAAGAATAAAGGGAAATTTATTTTTCTAAAATATTTTGGCCCCTATCTTCCATGTGTGCAAGAATATGTCTTAACTTATATTACAAGGATTATGACACATGCCAAAGCCAAAAGTGCCTGAGATAGTGATCCAGCATCTCTGACTTCTAGTTGTGTGAAATTAGTCAATTTACTTCAACTTGTAAGACTCAAATGAATACTCTAGAATGTAAATAGATGCAATATCAGTGATGTGAGAAAAAATAAAATAGTACATGGAAAGCACTTAGTACAACATCTGGCAAAAGAAGGTATACATAAATGTTAATAAGTTCTCTTCTGACTCTTGTAAAACTAAACACATTATAATGTAAACCAAATTCATCAGTTATCTCATTGGACACTCTAACATTATGAGGGTAACTAAGGGAATCAAATATGGCTTAAATATATAAATGAAACTTTGAAGGAAAGACAAAAAAGTAACTATTTTTATTCCATTAATACCAGAGAAAATTATTTTTTATTCAACATCAGAGATAAATCTATTTTAAAAGGCTACAACAATCCATATTATCCAGGGGGAAACTGTTAGAATCTGTCATTGTTTTCTCTGCAGCCTGACTATGCCTGGGTAATGCTACACTGAAATCCGTGTTCAATCTGTGCTGTTCTCGAAAAAAACAAGCAGAGACACATTAGATTATGTCTATCAATACAACACATCTCCTGTCTTAATTCAACAAAATAAACAATTTGCATCTTGGTTGATGCCAACGTTTACAAGTAGTGCAAATCTAAAAATGTGTAAAACATTATTTTCCCCTCATAAAGCATAATGGGGATAGTTTAATCATTGCTTTGACATTTTAAAACACAGGTCAGGTGCTTAAATGACACCTATTAAATTATAGATGCCAAGATATTGTTTGCAATATAGTACAACATAACATTTTAACTAACTATACCAAGAGCTGTCATTTTGTTAGAGCAAAATAGTAACTAGAGTGAATTCACTTTGAGTTTTTGCATAACAATAACAGATCAGCTGTCATCAGTTCAATAAGGTCCTTAATTTTGTCAAATGCTTTCTAGGAAATGAGTTTTACGTGTGTGTGTGTGTGTGTGTGTGTGTGTATGTGTGCGCGCGCGCAGGCATATGAATCTTTTTAAAGCCCTCTTTCAAAGGGTCAAGTCTTTTTTTTTAATCTGGCGTCTTAACAATAGGAACAGAGAGAATTCTTTACCTCAACATCATATTTGTGGGCACATAACAAGGCTAGGAGATGAATCCAAGTCAGTCTAATACCAAGGTCAATTTAATCACTCTATCTACTATACTTTCTCCACAAACTAGCTGCTGAAGTCATCCAAAGCTGTTGACCTTAGCTGTGTTATGTAGAAAATTGCTCTACTTCCTTTAAACTGGTGTGTTATAAGGGTTAAATGAGATGACTGTGTGTACTGTACATTTAAGTTGATGTAAGAAAGGCATAATTCCTTAAATGCTGTCTTGTAGTCTTTGGTTTCTTTTGTTGATTTTTCTGAATAGGACTGCCTATGTTTCTCTAATTTCCTTCACTTCCTTAATTCTATGTTCTGACTCAAATGAACTAATTGAGCATAGTTTCATGGATGTAATCCATATCTGATATTAAAGACTTATCTAACCATCAACATCACTGTGGCAGTAACAACCTGTGTAAGTTATTACCCAACATGGAGTATGAAACTAGTTTAAAATTCTTAATCTTAGAGATACTTCTAGAAGTGAAAATAAAGACGTCTCTATTGCAGAACCGAAAAATTACTATTAAATTCTTGTTTAACTGAGATCAAGCCGAGCTCTCATGCTTCCTACATCAATGCTTGGTTTCTTTCATACTCTGATAAACCTGCAAAGACCATCCACCGTGCACACCTAAAAAGTGTACTAAAGGAATGAATCCCACTATTGTAACAGAGGGTAACTGGGAAGTTTCCAAAAGAAACAAGAGCTAGAGCTAACAATGAAGACCACATTTTGGTGCTTTCCCATTTTATCCTTAGTCAGCCATGACAGATAATCAGTGTGATGACTCTGTCTTGATATTGACTGATTACAGACACAGTCAAATGGCAACAGGTCATTGTTGCTGAAGAACTGTGGAGTACACACAGTTCTCAGGTGGCTATTTCAATATGGTGGATGGATTAGAGAGCCTGATGACTATCCTATATCAAATGCATTTTGACTCATAAAATATGCACCTTTGTTCTTAAAACAGGCCAAAATTTGTAATTGTATTCTGCACAAAATCTTCTCCCAAGTATAATCCTTCTCATTCTACACATTAAACGTAAAAATAAGATTGCAAAGTAGATGCATAGCTTTACTAGACTGATTTCCACAACTTTAAGCATGAATGTACTCTCATATATTTGTAGAGTATCATTATTGATCTTCTAGTTAACATATTCTCAAAATAAATGTGGATAAATTATTTTTCTTTAAACAAACTCAACAGAAAAAATAATGTAGGCTTCATCAATGCATCTGAATAAGTCCACCCTGTAATTAAAAAAATGGAATGAATAATTTGTTCCTTTCAGAAATACTTATAAAATGAAATACTTGAATAGTCTATTCTTCAAAAATAGTTAGGACTTCTCTTCACAAGGCAACGAAGAGTCTGATAATTTTAGAAATTAAGGCACATGTGTCCAATTACTTCTGTAATAAATTTGCAATCAAACCAAAATTACAATGAACATGTGTTTCTCTGGTTATAGGAGTGCATTCCTTAGTACTTACCTGCAAATTGTTAAGCTATTTTGAGTAAAACAGTTTCTAAAACATTTCTTTGACTAAATAACTTTTTGTATGCTTTCATCTTTGAAAATAACCCACTAAATATATTTTCATGGTAGAAAAATCTTAGTGAAATAGCCCACCATGTTTCATCTGTTGCTATATTTGTCACTAGACAAGGCATTATTATTGTTGGTAGTTGTTATTAATATATTAGACAATAGACATTAGAGTTACAACACACTTCAAGAGATCACTTCACATTCTAGCAAACCAATGATGTCCTTGTCTTCAATGAAACACTGAAGCCATAGAAGTAAGTGACTAGTCCAGGGTTATATAATTATAAAAGCTATATGAATTTATGACTGCCACTCTTTTTCATTTTTTGAGACGGAGTCTCACTCTGTCGCCAGGCTGGAATGCAGTGGTGCAATCTGGGCTCACTGCAACCTCTGCCTCCCAGGTTCAAGCAATTCTCCTGCCTCAGCCTCCCGAGTAGCTGGGACTACAGGCGCATGCCACCATGCCTGGCTCATTTTTTTGTATTTTTAGTAGAGACGGGGTTTCACCATGTTGGCCAGGATGGTCTCGAACTTCAGACCTCGTGATCCACCCACCTCAGCCTCCCAAAGTGCTGGCATTACAGGCGTCAGCCACCGCGTCCAGCTTGACTGCCACTCTTATTAGAAGAGTTGTTCTAGAGGCAGGCCTTGTCCTAAAAGTCCCAGTGTCTTGCTGAAATTCCACAATCAGAAGCTTCCCCTCCTGACATAGACTTCTCTACTTGGTTGAAAGTTTCCACCTGCTTGACTGGTTTTACTTAGAAAGCTAGGCCTTGAGAACATATTGGTGGACAGAGGGAAGATCAGAAGGATGATGCTGTATTTTGAATTTCCAGCTGGAGGTTTTCTTTGTGGCTCTGTCAGCACAGCTGAGAGAACTCAAGCCTGAGGGTTAGAAGAGAAAGGCTTGGTGCAATTGGAGCACTGCAGCCTGACCACAGACATACACAGCCGCAGACACATGCAAAATCAAGAGGGAACATGGCCTTGATGCATGTTCTTGTTCTCATCCCAAAAGTTAAACAAACTCAGATATTTTTCCTGTCCGATGAGAGAGGCAAGACTAGATAATTTCTAAAAATGCTTCCAGGCTGAAGACTGAAGTATTGAGCTGCAAACCATTAGTCTTCTGGCCTTATATATTACTCTGACATGTTTGGGTTGAGCCCACCATAAAGGCCATGTGACTGCACTGCCGTTTCGCTGGGTCACAACTCAAATTTCTAACCACTATTGTTACACTTGCCCACTTCATCAATTTATATAATCTTCTAGGCACTTGATGGCATTGAGTTTACAGAAGGCATAGAACACTCTCTGTATAAAGTAAGGTGTCTGCTTCCTATAGCAGTACCTTTTCCACCCCAGCATAATTATTTACTTTTTTATTTTATAATGACCCTACCAATAATAATAGTGAAATCTGAAGACACTTGAACACGTGGTATGTGAAATGCACTTGGTAAACTGTAAATCGAAATAATAATTGTGGCCTGGGGGTGGTGGCTCATGATTGTAATCCCTGCACTTTGGGAGGCCTAGGCAAGAGAATTGTTTGAGACCAGGAGTTTGAGACCAACCTGACAACACAGAGAGACCCTATCTCTACAAAAATAAAAACAAAAAATAACCAGGCATGGTGGTCCCAGCTACTCAGGAGGCTGAGGTGGGAGGATCACTTGAGCTCAGAAGTTCAAGACTGCAGTGAGCCATGATTGTACCACTGCAATCCAGCCTGAGCAACAGAGTGAGACCCCATCTCAAAACAAAACATAATAAATAAATAAATGCCACTTCTATTTGTATGATTAATATCTTATGAAATTAAGTCTGGGTTGGGGGGCTGTGGGTGTTCTAAATATGTATATTTTCTAAATGTTTGCATTTTGTAACTGGGGATTGGAGGTGAAAGACATAAAATAGCAAAAGTGCAGGGCCAACTACCGCAGCACCTAGAAGGTGGTAAGAACTCCATAATTACCTATGGGATGAATGAATGCATGAATAATTTCACCCTAGAAGACTAACTCCAGGTTAAATATTTTCCATTCGTCATAACTTTCCATTTGTCATAACTGAAATTGAAGTCACAAACATGTATATTCCTGAGAGGTTTTATACCTTTTCTGGGAAATATTCTTTCTATACCACTACTTGTCATGGTTTCTGGTGGTGAATAAGTACTGAATAATAGCAATAGTCAAAGGAAAAGCAGCAGCAGTTCTAGGCACTGTGCTAAATAAACTCTTGGACTACATTATTTCATTTAACCTCCATAATAATACTGCAATGTTGGCACTAAATATTATACTTAAAATGCAGATGAGTAAAGTGAGAGACAAGGTTAAATAACTGGTCAAATTGTACAAAACTAGTATATTACAGAGGCAGAACTCAAACTGAGGTGTGTCATGCTTGCTCTTGCTTTAGTAAATGAATAAGTGCAGGACAAAATGAACTCAATTATGGTTCATCACTGTGGTTCATACTGGGAAAAATTTGAAAGGGTTGAGCAGAGGAGGCTTAATTTAGTGAGTGGCTAACTCTACATGGCCTTTCTTGTATCGACTCTCAAGGATGCCAAAGTATCACTATGGCCTCAGTGAGGAACAAGAAAACCTGAGAAAGTGAACCACTGGGCCAAGGATGCTAGAATCAGGATGAAAGAAAAGAGTTCAAGAGAAATACACAGGAATTGTGACAGGAATACCTCCATGTGGCTAAGAGCCATCAATAGAAGGCCTCAATATCAACTCATTCATTTTTTTTATAATTACTTTAAACTTCATATGTTTAAGTGAAACACCATGCTGAAACTCATCTTCCTGTAACAAAGATTCTTGGCATTGTGCAGCAACTTAGAGCCATTATATTGCTCAATTACACTGTATTGCAGATGTACGAATGAGGCAGTTAAGAAAAGGTTTCTGGGGAGAATGCTGGATAAGCCAACTTTTACCAGGGAATTTTTTCTTTCTTCTTTTCCAATTACCTTTCTCTCCTCCTTCCTCCCTACTATCTCCCTTAATTTCTTTCTCAACCTCTCCACATGTTAACTAATATCTAAAAACTGTATTTTTAGCAGTCTACACATTTCAAAGTCAATATTTTTACAAAGATGGTATATTTCACAAAGTGTCTCACTGGAACAATTGATACTGCCATTTGTATAATTAGTCACCAAAATTACTTGACTAAATGACTCTGAAAAACAGTTAGCGTTAATCGTATTTTGTACATCAGGAAATAAGTTCAGTGTGCTTAAGGGGCTCATAAAACAACGAAACTAAGACAAACCTGAAGTGGAAATAAATAACATTCAACAACAGGCTATAATTTTAAAATATCAGTTGATTTTTTGATTCATTCAATCCTATCCCAGAAACGACTATTTTTCATAACACTGTATCATATGTGGGTGTTCAGTCTTTGAGAAAAACAGTTGGGTGGGTGGGTCGCAGCAACATGCCAAATGTATCTGGAAGACAATTGGGGGAGTTTACAAGTGATCCCCTTATCTCTGCCTTCCTTATTAGTACCTACTAAAGACTAATAAATCTCGTGGGTATTGAAATAGTCCCCAGAAAGAAGCACAATGATCATTTCCATATTAGTATTAAACTCTTTAATCTGAAGAACACAGTCCAAAAATCATTGCAAGCGCAACTTGCAAAGGTTCTTTAGATAGGGTAGAAACTTAGAATGTGAAAACTTTAAGGAAAGGAAGGAAAAGAAGGCATAAGAAAGAGGTGTCCAAATATAGAGGCTTAGATCACTCTCTTTCGATCTGATCTTCTTTTTCCAACAATTCCTCTCTTCCATTTCCATACAGTTGGGTTATCAACTATATATAGAAACTTCCAGATGCCACTCCCTCATCTTCAACCCACAATAAAAGTCAAATGTCTTCTGCATTTATCAAACTAACACATAGTAAGTCTGTAAGTGGCAATAGAGACCAAAAATCTCCTTGGCATTCTCAACTTACATATTTTACATTTTCAGCTTCCCCAAAATATCCTGCATGATATTTGAACTGCAGAATTATTGTGCCATTTGCAAAATGTCTGATTATGCTTTTTTCCAAAATTCCAACCCATGCTAATGTGCCCTAAGATACCACATATTGCTACCCTCTTAAGGCATTTGAATGTGAAATCATCATCCACAATACCATCATAAGAGAGGAATAAAGACAGATTACCTGGGGTTAAGAGGATGACTGACATAGTGATGAGTGAGCATACAACTAAAATCACCAGCAGAGCAATAGCAATTCCCTTCCAGTTTCTCTGTGGAGGGCTGTTACTTCCCAGTTCCTACCGAGATAGAAAAAAAAGTTTTGTAATTATACATGCTCCAAGAGAAATGTATTCATAAAGGAATGATTCAGTGCATGGCACAATCACAGTTTGAAAGCTGATTAGAATCCATTTCCTCTTCGGTAGTTCATTTAATTATTCAAAAGTGCACGTATTATAAATGGCTATCTTTTGGGGGGCAATCTGATCTCTCTGTGAGCTAAACCAGCAGAGTTTTATGCTTGCTGTCCAAAATGTAGATGGTGTAAAAATGCATTGACTATAAACACCAGGATGATAGCCAAAATACTCTGAAAAATAATTATGGAAATAGAGTGAGTCCATTTACATTTATTCTTGCTACAATGGGACCTATAATAAAGATGTAAATACAAATGTTCTTGAAGCACTATGGACTACTTTCTAACTGGATGGGGAAAAGATCAGAAATGAGAAAATCAGGCCAGGCGCACTGGCTCACGCCTGTAATCCCAGCACTTTGGGGGGCCAAGACGGGTGGATCATGAGGTCAGGAGATCGAGACCATCCTGGCTAACACGGTGAAACCCCGTCTCTACTAAAAATACAAAAAAAATTAGCCGGGTGTGGTGGCGGGCACCTGTATTCCCAGCTACTCGGGAGGCTGAGGCAGGAGAACGGTGTGAACCCAGGAGGCGGAGTTTGCAGTGAGCTGAGATCCGGCCACTGCACTCCAGCCTGGGCGACAGAGCGAGACTCCGTCTCAAAAAAAAAAAAAAAAAAAAAAAAAAAAAAGAAATGGGAAAATCATTCAAAATGTCCCTCACCGCAGAGCAGCACACATTTGTTAACCGAACGGGTCTCTTTTAAATAGTTCTTCCACTACTCATAAAAACCAACAGGATGTAGTAACTAAACTAAATGAGTCCTTCTGTATCAGTGGTTAATGACACTTGCTGGGCAACATGGATGATATTGGCAAAAGGTATGGTTGATGAGGAAAATAAACTTGTACATCTCTCACAATGCACGTGGTAAAGCTATTCATTCCTCCAATGTTCTGTGCTCTACTGGGTTTACTAGATATGTGTGGGCATAACTCACCAAAGCAAAGCACAGATCACATTGATTTGAAATGAATGTCAGCTTTTCTGTGCAATAGAGTTTATAAAACACTGAGCTTCTTGTTGTTTTTTTTTCTTCCTCCTCCATTTTCCACCTGCTTTTCATCCTTTCTCAATACAGCCCTCTTTATTCAGAAATGGCTAACCGATTTGGTGATAAAGGACACAAAATTTAAAGGTATCCAGCTTACAACAAGTGCACAAATCACCCAAGAAGCCATACAGACAGTAGCATTGTTTTAAACAAACATAAACAGAATAGCAAACATTTAATAAATTGTACATGAGTTCCAGTGACTCACAGATGAAAACATTGATGCCAATATTCATATAGTTATTTTGGTGTTGAATTGTGCCATAAACCCATCAGATTTAAAGAACTAGATTCTAAATAAATACAAGAAGAAACCATGCATAGGAGGCATTTTGTTGTTTGCTGTTTCCCTTCTCAGATAAATCACTCTAAGTTAGTCTTTCATTCTGATAAACCAAATCCAGGAGAGATCAATTCCACTTTTGCTTAAATGACTTGCTCCACACCTCTTTTTCAAATAATGCTTATTATCCAACACTTCTATTCCTCTTGCACTTTAGGATTTTCATCCATATTTTCCACGTAAATCAAGACAGTGGGTCCCCCAAATTATCAGCTTTAGAGAAGTGATATAAAGACGATCAATAGTTGTCTTGTGAACATAAACCCTTATCTGGAATGCAACATTCTTGCAGGTTTCTAGGTGAGTTTCTTTGTCAGAATGTGTGTGCTGTGATGATTGGTGATTCTCTATAATAATGCCCTAATTCGAGGCTACCCAGAAGGTAGAGTGACAGAACGAGAGAGGTTGCTGCTGTAAATCAAAGTCTACAGTGGTCTGAAAGTTGGGAAATACTCATGTCAAGAACTGAGACAGTGAAAACAGGGGCAGTAACCAACAGCAAATGAGTATCTGGGCCAAGAACCATAAGTATTTCCCTATTTATTAACTCTAAGGGAAGCAAGCATGTATTATTGTTTCACAATGTAAGAAAAGGGAAAAAGAATAGAAATGTAGCAATTATAACTGACTTTTCAATTCAGTAAGAGAATCAAGAAAAAATTATAAACTGAAATTGACTGATTATGATTTTGATAGGTTGTCACTCCAACTCATAATAAACTATTTGAGAAATGACTTTTGACTGTACTCTTCAGTTTGTGACTATAATAAAACCATGTAATGTCTACCAGACATAGTCTAACAAAGAGTAATAATAGCTTATATATATTATTATGTATCTGGTATTGAAATATTTTAGATTTACAATCTCACATAATCCTTAAAATAATCATGTAAGATAAGTGTCATCTTCACAAATTTGCAGATAAGAAAATGGGATTTGAAGAGATCAGTAACTTATCCATTTATTGCCAATAAGTGAGAGAGCTGGAGTTCTAGTTCATAAAATTTGATTATAAAGATCTCACTTAACCACTATAATGCCATTTGTAAAGATAAATATTTCTAGAACAAGTACATTAAAGAATCAATAAATCAGTAAGTTATTTGGACCCATACATAACTGTACATCAATACCTTTTATTTGGGAAAATGCACAGTAATATTTGGAATTCAGTAATGCTATCCTGAATTCATTAATTTTTGCAAATAAATGTGTATTTTCCCAGTCACAACTGACTATGGAAGTCCACCATTTAAAGAGCGGTAAAACAAATTTGAGTGAGACATATTTTTATGTTCATAAAGTAATGCACATAAGAATGTGTGGTTCCTCTGAAATGACTCATCAATGCTCAAGGCATATACAAGTCCCTGTTTGAGAACTGCTGACCTAATGGATGTAATATAATTCTCCCATTTCCATCCACCTTATATTCTATTACCATTACATTTCTAAAGCATGATGTTACTTACGTTACTTTTTTCTCCAAAGTTCTTTAACATCCCTACGCTAGCTAAAGAATCAAACACAAATGTGTGAGTCTAGAAAAAATAATTATCTGTATCCATGCTCCTGTTTCCCCAGCCAGCACAATCTAATTCTGAGAAAGAATCTTGTATTTCATGCTGCTCTGATTACCATTTCCTTACATTTGCCTCAGGTGCTTCAACCTTCACATCACCATTCCATTCCTATTTCTGTTCCATCCAATCCCTTTCATATGCATCCAGTTTTAGACACTGTCAGTCATTCAACACCCTGCTCAAATGTCTCTTCTCTTGGGAGTTTCTCCTAATTATGCAAGCCACATATGACTTTCCTTTCTCTGGGGGAAAAAAAAAAAAATGCCTAAAATACATTGTACCAGTAAGTTTGAATCCAACTCTGCTACTTGAGAGCTAGTAGATTGCAAACACACTTCTAAATTATCCTGAGCCTCAATATTTTTACCTGAACAACTGGAATAACAATGATAATTATTTTTAAGTGTTGGAAGGATTAAAATAAAATAATTCATAAAAAAACTCCTACCTAAGTATACAATAAGAAAGTTTACACTAAGTGAACTGTTTGGAATGTTCTCCCTCAATACACTTGCACTCTTTCTCATCATTCATAATATTATGAGTGAACGACATCATCACCATCATAATGTTGATGGTGAATGATAGTGACGGTGTTGCTTAAAACCATGTGTAAAGATCCATCACAACCCTGTTGGGTTTAAAGTTATTAACTCCTTAATGTAAGAATCACATCTTAGAAATTGTTATTTTTTTTTAATTAAAAAAATGTTTTTAGAGAGAAGATCTTGCTCTGTCACCCAGGCTGGAGTCCTGTAGCACAATCATTGCTCACTGAAATCTCAAACTCCTGGGCTCAAGTGATCTTCCTTCCTATGTCTTCTGAGTAGCTAGGACTACAGGCATAGTGCCATTACCACTCAGTTTTGTTTTGTTTTTATTATTATTTTTTGCAAAGACAAGGTCTTCTATGTTGCCAAGGCTGGTCTCACACTCCTGGCCTCAAGCAATCCTCCCGTGTCAGCCTCCCAAAGTTCTGGGATTAAAACCATAAACCACTACACCCAATCTTAGACAATTTTAGATTCCTTACATCAGTTAACAATCTCCCGTTCTCTTAATAGGTGCTTGGAAAGTAATTGACCAGTTAATTAAGTGGTGGTGAAAGTGATCCTAATTGACTTTGTTTTTGATGACTTTCTACCATCCAACATCGGAAAGTAATCAATTCCACATGCCAGACCAACAGAACAGGTATGATCCTGGGCAGCAGCCTTAGACAAGGAACGTGTTAGGAACTTGCAACATGGTCATCTGATGCTTTGGCCACACAACAAAGTGCATGTTAGATTATGACATCACAAGGAGGGGGTCTAGAAACTTAGGGACAAACATTAAATGATCCATATATGGTGCTACTTTTGTAAATGAGCCCTCCAGTGGATGGATGCATCAGTTGAAATGCTTGTGTTCAATGTCAGATCATATTAAATATTGTGATTGCCTGGAGACACATTAGTGCTATAGTCAAAACTAAATTGCGTCTGTAACCTAACTATTTACATTATATCTACCACCAACAAATTACTCATCACTCTTCAGAGAACAGTTTAGTTTACAAGACAAGGCTTACCATTATAAAGATAGTTTATCTAAGTTCAAATTCATTTTTATTTGTTTAGGTGAAAGGAGAAAAATGCTGGGGATAATAAGTAGGAAAAATGCAAGGGTTATACACCATTTTATTTGGCAAAATAAAGAAAAAGTCTTAACTATCTGATTTGCTTTTCTTCATAAGGAAGGAAAGGGTACCAAAATTTGTTTTTTTAAAAAATGGTATTCCACTTGCACTTTCCTTTGGAAAACATCAATGTATTTATCTGCCATATGTACTCTGAAGAGAAATATAATCCATTCATATTGAAATAGTCTAAAAAACATGATATTTAGAGAAAATACAGGAAAAATCATTGCGATATTGAAATTATGTATCTAGATTCAATGTATGTTTTAACAAAAATAGATTTCCTCCAACCACCTGTCTACTTTCTAAGAAGCACAAGGAAGTTTCTTCAAAATGTCTGTATTTCTGCTTGAAAAGATGTACTTAGGCTTTTTAACCCTAGAGTATTAACATTTTTTACATTGATGCTTAGTGTCTTAACACAATCATACCAACCACTCAAAAACTTACTCACTTTTCTTTTACCCCCTCCCTGTATTTACTAGTTTCAGTATGTCTTCACATAGAATCTTAATGTTTTCTCAAAGAAGTTCAATAAAGTGCCTCAAAACTTAAAAAAATTGGGGTGTCCTCTTCCATCAGTTCACATTCTGTTAAATAGCTCAAAAGTTTGAATGTTTTTTTACTTATTTTATTTTACTGATGGTGTTTATATTTTCAACTGTAAATAATATCAAATATGTAAAGGTTTGAAATAGTCCGAAGACATTTATACTGAATAATCTGAAAATATCCTAAAGAAAGTTAAAATATTTTAAAAGTTTCTATATTGTCTCATGATATTAGAGAAACAGCATTTAAGAGTTAAAACTTTAAAACATACCCAGAATAAACTCCATCTTAAAGAAACAAGCTCTTGCAATACACCTAACAAACGTTAAGCAAGCTCTGGCTTGAAAAGCATTGAGATACAGAAATTCAATTTAAATTTCCTTTAAATAATACCATTTATCATTTAACAAAATGTACTGGAGTGTGTTAAGGCTTGGAATACCACACAAGATGAAGCTTGGAATACAAATTAAAATAAGGCCTGTTCCCAGTGAGCATAAAGTCTGAGGAAGAATTTTCTAGGCAACAATATAATACAAGGTTAAACAAATAAAGGTAAAAGAATAAGTCATAAAATTTTGCTATGGGAAATAAAGAAGAAAAATATTAATTTTCTTATACTGATGTAAAACATTCACTTTGCACATTCAATCAACATCCTATAAAAAAGGTGCTGGATATGCTGGGATTACATAACTATAAAAAATCTGGAGTGGAAAAGGAATCAGAGGAGTTTTTTAAAAAGTAAGTAGGAAATGTGTATAAAAATACACATGTAGGTATTTGGAAATTTCCACAAAGGGTTCATTTTTTTTCCTTCTGGAAAAAATAATTGACAACATTTATAAGCTATAATAGATTAATAAGCATAAAAGGAACTGAGATAATTTTCAAGGCATTTCCAAAAGAAGCAGGCAAAATCTGATTTTGCCTCCAAGAAACAAATAACTTTTGCACTATTTAAAATATTTTATAACATATTGAAGGCAGAAAAAAATTCTAAATTTTTATTAAGATCATGTTGTCTGAATAGTATGTCTGAAAAAATACCACAAAAAGAAAATTTAAATTCAATTACAAGAAATAAATGCAATTATACTAAATAAAACTTTAGTCAATTGAATGTAAGAGTTTAGTATAAATAACAAATACTATGGACTACTGTCTAGTATTAGGAGAAACAGTCATGGTTTCCTACAAGACATTAGTTAAGAATACCAATAAAGAAAATATAATCATGGAGATCATTTCTCATATTTAATTTGCACTTAATACTTATTCTGCCTACTGCTTCTTAAAATTGCTCATTGTTCCGATGCCATTCAGTTTCCTCATTTATCCTTCTTCTATGATTAGAGAACTCTATGCTAAGTAAAGTAATTTTTTATAACTTATTACAAGTTACACATTTTTCAAAATTATGCTCTTTATAGGTTTATGCTGTTGACCTACATAAGGCTAAATATGCCAATTCATATTGAAATCTGAGTTATGGACCAAATGCATCAACATCAGCTGGAAGCTTATTAGAAGTGCCAAGCAAGTGTCTTTTGTTGCCCTTCTTTCTGTTTGTTTGTTTTATCTTACTTTGGGATTGTTTGTTTTTCTTGTTTTTGTTTTTGAGACAGGTTCATGCTCTGGCACTCAGGCTGGACGGCAGTGGCACAATCATGGCTCACTGTAGTCTCAACCTCCTGGGCTCATGCAATCCTCCCACTTCAGCCTCCCAAGTAGCTGGGACCACAGAAATGTACCACTGTACCTGGCTACCTTTTTTCTATATATTTTGTGTAGAGATGGGAGCTTGCATTGTTGTCTAAGCTTGGGTTTGTTTGTTTATAATTAATTTGTTTATGAAGGAACTGGCAATTATATGAGTTGCAATTTGCATTTATCACTCCCTAATAATTATGATTATTGGTGACACACTTGGATATGGTTTGGATTTATGGCCCTACCCAAATAACATGTTGGAGAAGGGGCCTAGTGGGATCAATTGGAGAAGGAATCTAGTGGATGATGGGGGCAGATTTTCCTCTTGCTCTTCTCATGAAAGTGAGTGAGTTCTCACAAGATTTGATGGTTTAAAAGTGTGTGGCACTTCCCCCTTCGCTCACTCTCTCTCTTGCTCTGCCATGGTAACAGGTATTTGCTTCTCCTTTGCCTTCCACCGTGATGGTAAGTTTCCTGAGGCCGTCATGCTTCCTGTTAAGCCTGTGGAACTGTGAGTCAATTACACTCTTTTCTTCATAAATTACCTAGTGTTAGATAGTTATTTACAGTAATGTGAAAACGAAATAATACACACTCCTAGACGAATTAATAGTAAACTAGAAACAAAATAAGTGTGACAGTTATCCTTAATACATTGTGTGTTGTTAGTTTTAGACTTTTAGCATCATGATTTAGAGTTCTAAGATAGGACTAAGCAACTGTGATTCTGGACACATTTAGGATTAAAACCTACAACTAACGCTATTAAAAAAGACAAAATACAAACAAACAGATTTGATGTCAGAAAGATGGCAAATTAGAAAGCTCCAGGTCCTCATTCCCCCACAGGATCATCAAGTAAACTACTAGCGACTCACTAAAACAGCTTTTCGGGAGCTCTGGTAACCAGTCAAATTCACTCCTTTCCAACCACGTGACTGCCCCAGCAAGAAAAAGCCACAGTGCAATTGTGCTTCCCCACCTTGGAACAGTGAGTGCAGTAAAACAGAAGTAGCCCACTTTCCAGTATTTTTCTCTCAGGAAGGAAGGAGGGCAGTGGAACTTATTTTGCACAGTTCTGACCTGTCTGTGGGCTGCCTGTGGGCTGCCGGTGGGACTGGTTTCTGTCTTGCCTCAATTGGAGCTTTCAGATGAAACCGAATATATAGTTTGAATCTCAGTTTGGAAGCCACGGAAAACTGTGATGGGTAACATAGTTTGTGAAAACTGCAAGAGTATGCTGACATGCAGAAACTGTGGGCAATACATTATGGAAAGAGTAGTACAGAGGAACAGCCAAAATTGCAGGAAGAAGCAGGGGTGAAACTCTTAGGGATGGATAATAAAACATAGCAAAGCAGCCTTCACAATAAATAAATAAATAAATAAATAAATAAATAAATAAATAAAAGCATCCCTGTCTATGGGGCAATCAGGAGAGAATACCACACACACAGGCCCTGGGAAGACATGCCTAGAAAAGGCCTGAGAAAAGCTTAAACTTTCATGCTGGGCTATTTAGAGAACGTCTCACTCCACACTGTCTACAATGACTGGAAGAAGTGTCTGATTTTTCAAGCACCCAATTTTCAACGAAAGATCACAAGGCATATAAAGAAATAGGGAAATCTAGTCCTTTCAAAAGATCAAAATAAATCTCCGGAAACCAACCTTAAAGAATCAAGGCTTCAGATTTACTAGAGAAAGATTTTTAAACAACTGCCTTAAACACACTCTGAGAGCTAAAGAAAAGTAATGACAAACTAAAGAAAATCAGGAAAATGGTACATAAGAAAACTGAGAGTATTTAAAACGACATCGAAATTGTAGCTGGAAATTCATATTGTGATATATCTAACAGAACAGTAAAACAGGATTATCATTAATAATCCATAGTAATTCCACTTCTGGTTATATACCCAAAACAAGTGAAAGCAGTGATACAAACAGATATTTGTACACCTCTGTTCAAAGACGCATTATTCACAATAGCAAAATGTGGAAACAACCCAGATGACCATTGATAAATGAACAGAATAACAAAATGTGGTGTGTGTGCCTGTGTGTGTGTGTATGAGTATTATTCAGCTTTGAAAATGAAGGAAATCCTGACAATTGCTACAATAGAGATGAACTTTAAAAACACTGTGTTAAGGGGAATAAAGTCAGCCACAAACAGACAAATACTGTATCATTCCACTTAAAAGAAGTCCCTTAAGTAGTCAAATACTTAGAGACAGAAGGCAGAATGGTAGCTGTTAGGGGCTGAAGAGAGGAAAAAATGGGAAGTTACCTTTTTAATGGTTATGCAGTTTCAGTTTGATAAGATGAAAAAAGTTCTAGAGCTGGTTGGTGGTGATGGTTGCACAACAACGTGAATGTACTTAATGTCAATGAACTGTACAGTTAAAAATAATACAGTTAAAAACTGTACTGTTGAAAATAACAAAAATTTATAATAAAATATATAAAATAATAACATTTATAATAGCAAAACAATATATTAAATGTGTTTAGAAAGTATTATTGTTCAAAGAGAGAAAACCACAAAATGTTATTAGAGAATTTATAGGACCACTTGAAGGATGTAGAGAATCTTCAAATTCCTGTTAAGGAAAATTCAATGTGATAAAGGTGTCCATTCTTCCTAGATTAATCTACAAATTTAAAGTAATTCCAGTGAAAATCCAAATAAAACCCTTTTTTTCTTAACTGATAAAGTGATTTTAAAATTTAGATGGAAAAATAATCATATAAAATAATAATTTTGAGATAATATCTGATGGACATCAGTTATCAAAATGTAATATAAATCTGTGCTAATGTGTAATGTGTGGTATGAATAAGAACAGAAAAATATAGAAGCAAAACTATATTTCAGGGAAAAATGTTGCAGGCACACAAACACATTAGTTATATTTTATAGATGGAATTTATATATGTCTTATATATGTCTGTATAATTTATAGACAGAATTAGTTATATTTTAATCTCTATTTTCCCACAAGACTTTCATTCTGCAAAGAAGGACAATTAGGGTTGTGCAAAACATTCCAATGAGAAATACTGTGATCTCCATGGAGCCCAGTCAGACAGTCAATTTTTCCATCATCTTACAATATTTCTTATCAGCATTCCAATCCTTTCATTGCTGAAGCCTCCCAGGAGAACCTTTTCTTGGCTCCTGTGACACCATACTTTCCTGTTTGTTGTTTGCTAGGAACTTTTCCAATTTCTCAAAATTGTGCATTTGCCCAGACCTTGGTGCTGGCCCACATCTTTTCTTTACATGAACATTATTTCTAGTGATATCATTCAATAGCACTTTTTATATTACCCATATTTTCTATCAACCTTATATGTTAATGTTAGGAACAGAATACATGGACAAGATATTTTTAGAAAGAGGGATAGAAACTGAAATTGACCTCTAAATGGATAGAAAGCAGTCTACTTAGAGGTATTACAGTTACATTATTCAGACAGACAATCTTCTCCCTATATATGTAACACATCCCTCATACATATCCAAGTCAGTTGCTATTTAGAGTGCCTATTGCTTCTTAAAATTGCCCATGAGATTCATGCCATTTAGTTTCCTACTTTTACTTTTTCCCATTTCTCTGATGAAAGGACTCTGTGCTAAGGAGAGTACATATTTTGATCAAGCCTTCATATTTTTCAAAATTTGGTTTCTTAGTAGGTTGCTTCTGTCTACCTATTTAGACAATGCCTTAGCTCAGTGCAATGCATGGACCAGTAGGGTCAGCATCGTCTGAAAGCTTGTTGAAAATAAAAATTATTCAGCCCCATCACAGACCTTCTGAATCTCCACGGCCATGGAAGTCCTAACAGCCACTTTTAACAGGCTCTCCAGGTGACTCTACTGTGTGCTGAAGCCTAGGAAACATTCCCAAAAGTCAGTGCTACTCAAAATATGGTCAGCTTCACCCCTGAGCTTATAAATGCAAATCATTCATCCCCAACTCAGACCTAGTGAGTTCCCAGGGAGGGAAGGACTGAGCAATCTTTGTTGTAACAAGCTCTCCAGATGATTCCTGTGCACACTCAAATTGGAGAATCCCTACCATGGAGATTAAGTCCTTGAGTGATACAGTTCTGAAACTGCTAAAATGAACAATCTTACACTCAGAGGAATTTGGTAAACGCATTATGAGTTAGTGGTTTCGGAACCAGTACACCTGCATTTTAATATCTAATTATCTATTTACTAGCTCTGTTACATACACGATTGACCTAATCTATTTAAGCATAATTATAAGCCTAACTAGTTTTGCCTAACACACATGATCAGGCTTATGAATCTTCCTCCATACATGTTATTTTCCAAATTATGTTCAAGTCTAAACTGAGTTCCACCTGGTCAGAGACTATTTCACACTCATTTTTGTATCCATAACACCTGGTAAAGCACATACTAAGTACTGACAAAATATTTGGACTGAAGCACTAAGCTCAGCCTTATTCCTTAAAGTTAGGAATAGGGTCTTTAATCTTGAGGGATGCATTTCAGCATTGTGAGGACTGGGGGATAACTAGCTATCTGCATCTCAAACATAGAAAAGACATCCCAGGAGTACAGTTGTTGACCCATCCTGGGAACTATAAACTGTGGTTGAAAGAGCACTAAAAGAATGTCAGTGATCTACAAACTGGAACAATAGCCCCATATTTCTGGGGCTGATAAGCCTCTATGGATGAATAGGAAGCCAGACAATCATCTTTAAGCTTCATTTCAGGAGATGAGCAGGCTGCATATATAATCTTCTGCTACATTCTGCCTAAAGTTCTAGGCAAAACATAGCAGAAAGATCATATTTGCAGCCCAATCATCTAGAAGTAGTTTCTAGTTAACAGACTAGACTCTTGTCCACAAGGAGAGTAGAGAATATAGTTACTTCTCATTGCATTTGCAATGCCAAGCGAAGTTCTTGGTGCACCACGCATCCACTTATATTTATGAAACAGATGAATGTAACAAACCCGAAACTATTTTTTGGCTTAGTATAGTATTTTTTCTTTATCATCTTGATGTTACTTTTAGAATGTCAAATATTGATTCTCAGTAGCCTTTTACACTTAATTTTATATCAAAGTGTGATATAAAACTCTCTTGACAACAGATAATCCATATCTAATGTGGAATATTCATTGAAGAACGATAGAAAATAGTAAACTTGGCAGCCTGGTCTGCCCACCTGGGCTGCCCATTAATAATTACTTGTATGATTTAAGATAAGGCTTTCATCTTCCTAGGCATAAAACGGGAACAGCAGTGTGTGTCCAGCTTATGCCATGCGGCATTATCTGATGCAGCCAGCATGTCACAAAACCCAGCCCCACTCATCTACTTCCTAGATATAACACAGGCTCACGCTGCTCACATAGAAAATAGAAGTGATACTTGCATACAGTTTTTATGAGCTTTCCGAGAAATAATAAATAATACAAGTGAAAACTATTTATAAACTGTTTCATCTATATTAATTTAAGTCTTATAACCACATCTCACAAATTTGAAGAATTAATAAAACTATACATAATCGTTCTTGAAGATTAACTGTTATTGAATCAAGGAAAGTAGTTCCTCTGAAAGAGTTAGTTTTAGAACATCCGTAAACTCTTAAAGAACACGCCCCATGCACATTTTTGAAGTCTAAGTATGGTGTCAGCCTATTGCTAATGGAGGAAGAAGGAATGCATGAAAGAAGAAAGGAAGAAAAGTAGGTAAGGAAGGAAGGACTCTAGATGAACTTACTGTCCCCAAAATAAATGACAATCTATTTGGGAACACAAATAATTTATTAAACGTTAGAAGAACAAAAGAGAAAACTATATTTAAAAAATACTCAGCACTGTGGCGCAAGATGCTAAATGTAATAGGATTCAGGGAACAGAAATCCCTGATGATGTATGTTACAAATGCTAACGATCAAATCTATCCTGGCCGTTTCCCAGTTAAATAAGATCCGGGTCAAAAAGAGCTTAGATCTGAAAGGCAGAAGAAAGTTATCCCAGGCTGAGGAAACCCCCATTCGCCTGCTCTCTCTTCAAGATGAACAAGGTGTGTTTAATGTACTTCCTTTTCTAGTGGTTAGTTAAAGGTTGTAATTGACCAGGAGTCAGGTAAGATGCCAAACATAGGTTAAGAAAATAGTAAAGCCATTGGCAAAATACGACTGCATGAAAAGAACAAGTGGCACTGTAGCTTCAAGCTAAGTTCAAAGCCAGCATTACTAATTTGCTCTTCATAACACCACTGACCTTTAGATGCCGCTGAGCGTCTAGGGGACAATTTGGCAATTCACCTCATCTCCTTATCTTAACTAACTGTACTTCCTTCACCACCACAACTACCTCCCAAGCCGGAAACTTGGGTCTGATCTGGAGTTTCCTCCCTGCCTCCAGAGCAAGTGCCATTTTTCCTAAGGTTCGCCAGGGGAAAAGATAGGGGCTACAAAGATGTATGCTCGTTCAGTAGATAAATATTTCACTTTCTTAGGCATCAAAACCCATACTGAAGTAGAAACAAACACATTTGATTTAGCTCAAAATTTTATTTTTCCACATATTTATTTATTATCACTTATTAACTCTGATAAAATCAAATGTAATAAGCTTCTTTGAAAAACAATTCTGTTCATTGCAAAAAAGTTTTATTCTGCTTGAAAATAGAAGGTATAGTCACTTTTTATTTCAAGTTTAAAGATTCCATGTGTGTAGGAGAAAATGTTTCTAATACCTTCTTTACATACAGAAATCTAATGTTATAAAGAGGCAGCTACAGCTAAGACATCAATTTTACAACTCTTTCTCCAAAAGAAAAAAAGCAGAAATTAATGAAATGAGGCAGAACAGGAACTAAATGTGCTTTTAATTATTTTTATTGCTTTTGCCATTAAAAATGTTAATAAGTACCATATAGGCATTTAAAAAGGAAAGAAATAACACATTACATTTCCACTGTAGTAATCAATATTCCTATGCTGCTTTTAATTAGAAATGTTAAGAATATGTGTGTGTTTTAACTTCTCTACTACTCTGTGATGGTTATTAGCCATTTCTAACACATGTATACTATATATAGCCACTATGCAATTAAGGAAAAAAGAAATTAAGCAACATTTGGATCTTTTATCTCTATCTGCAGAAAAGTAGTATTCTGGCAATTTTTCAGAAATCCCATGGACCAAGAATAATTAAATAAACTCAAGGTAAGTTACACTTTATCTGTGCAAGTATGCATTGAACTTCATTTGTGCTCTGCTTAAAGGAGGACTTTTCTGGCTGAAATTTTTGTATGGGTGAGGAAGGCAATTACTCGCCTCAAAGCCAGTCAGTGTTTCCATTCATCTACTGAAGAGAGCCTTTTTCCCCCCGCTAGTCTTTGTGAATAGAGTAGCCAGTATCTGCAGCAGTCCCCAGAATGTCCTGTCAGTACCATTAGTTAAAAATAAGCCATCCTTCATACATTTTCAAAAGACATTTGCTCTAAAAGTTCATTTTGCGTGACTCATTCAATTACAGGTAATTTAAATATAAATTAAGAGTTTTCTTTTGTTTTGCTTTTTAAAAATATTTTCATTCTCCAAGAGAAGTGGAAAAAATCCTTCCAACCTGTGTCTGTGTTGGGAGGAGGGGTTGGGGAGGGACAGCCCATCTGCCGGGAACAGATAACCAACCTCATGCCTCTCCCTCCTGTAAAATCATTGCCACTTTGGCTGCATGAGAAACTTTGATTCATTTTGTGGTGATACTTATTAGCATCACAAAAGCATTCTGATAATTTGGTCAGATTTAATAGTTGTCTCAAACCAACTGTAGGCTTCACCTTCATACACGACATAGGTGTAAGGATTCCATATGGATAGTCACAATTGATAAGGTTAACAATGCAGTCCTAGTCATTTTTCATTTTGTTCTAGTTTTCAGAAGAGATTTTCGAAGATAAATTTAAGAACTGTTTTTCAAAGAAGAAAAGTCATAAATACCATTTTGGAAGTCCCCTTCCCCCCAAAAAGCAAAAAACAAACAGAAAGAGAGAGTACAAAACCGTAACAGTCCTTCTAGATGTAAATTTACAAAAGCTAATCCAAAAAAGAAAAAAAAAAAAAAATTTACCTACTTGTGTATGTGAGCTGAATCTCATTTCTTTTGCTCAGTGTATCCATACTGTTAATGAACCCTGATGTGTATTAGAATTTCAATACACATTTGATAAATATATTCATTCATCTCTAAAAGCAGAAGCATATTTCCCTCCTAGGTCAACCTACTAGTTAAACACATGCCCACCCACCCATGACAGCCTTTTGAACTTCTTCAGAATGATTCAATGAGGCTCCCAAGGTGTTGCAGGAAGTCAGGGACCCCGAACGGAGGGACCAGCTGAAGCCATGGCAGAAGAACATAAATTGTGAAGATTTCATGGATATTTATTAGTTCTCCAAATTAATACTTTTATAATTTCTTATGCCTGTATTTACTGCAATCTCTGAACATAAATTGTGAAGATTTCATGGACACTTATCACTTCCCCAATCAATACCCTTGTGATTTCCTATGTCTGTCTTTACTTTAATCTCTTAATCCCATCATCTTCGTAAACTGAGGAGGATGTATGTTGCCTCAGGACCCTGTAATGATTGTGTTAACTGCACAAATTGTTTGTAGAGTATGTGTGTTTGAACAATATGAAATCTGGGCACTTTGAAAACCGAACAGGATAACAGTAATGTTCAGGGAACAAGGGAGATAACATTAAACTCTGACCGCCGGTGAGCCGGACGGAACAGAGCCATATTTTTCTTCTTTCAAAAGCAAACAAGAGAAACGTTGCTGAATTCTTTTTCTCAGCAAGGAACATCCCTGAGAAAGAGAATGCGCCCCTGAGGGTAGGCCTCTAAAATGGCCGCTTTAGGGGCAGCTGTCTTTTATGGTCAAAGACAAAGGGATGAAATAAGCCCCGGTCTCCTGAAGCACTCTCAGGCTTATTAGGAAGAGGAAATTCCCGCCTAATAAACTTTGGTCAGACCGGTCATCTGCTCTCAAACCCTGTCTCCCAATAAGATGTTATCAATGACAATGCGTGCCTGAAACTTCATTAGCAATTTTAATTTCATCCCATCCTGTGGTCCTGTGATCTTGCCCTGTCTCCATTTACTTTGTGATATTTTATTACCTTGTGAAGCATGTGATCTCTGTGACCCACACCCTATTTGCACACTCCCTCCCCTTTTGAAAATCACTAACAAAAACTTGCTGGTTTTACAGCTCAGGGAGCATCACGGAACCTGCTGACATGTGATGTCTCCCCCGGACACCCAGCTTTAAAATTCCTCTCTTTTATATTCTTTCCCTTTATTTCTCAGACCAGTTGATGCTTAGGGAAATAGAAAAGAATCCATGTTGAATACCGGGGGTGGGATTTCCTCCGATACCAAGGCATCCCTCCCTAGTCTGCTTATGGCATTTGGCTTATCCCTATGGTAGCACTTATCAAATTAAATCTGTTTGTCCAGTTTGAAGTGTCTTTCACAAGACTAGATCTTCAGTCCATTGAATTGGGTAGGAATGACTGGCAAAGTATATACCACTAACAGACTGAGTGGGTTCCTTTATAAGAAAGATATTTCTTGTGTTGTTTTTCATGTTAGAAAATCGCTCATTGTGTATCTCTTTCTTTTGACTTGGCTGTCAGGGAAGACAATGAGTATGAAAAACAAAGTGCTTCTTTATAGTCTTAGTTTGTTCCTTCAGCAAGAGCAGAGATTTACTGACATCCATGTTGATTCAGGTTGCAGTGATCAAATATGAACTTTTACAGGATCACCCAGGGTTTATGACTCTAACATAACTTTCCTTTGTCTCTTTCTCCATCATTCTCTCCCATTTTAAAAAAATATATATCATTTTGTAATACCCATGCTGCCTGTCCTTCCACTTACAGGATACATTACTGTAATGAAGCTCTATGTTACTAAATCACACAGTTTCTGAACAACTAAACGTAATTTCTTTTCTTTATTCTTTCCTTACCAGAAGCTCACCTACACCACATGATGGTGTAATAGTGAATAAAAGAAAGCACCGCCTTCTCAGAGTTGAATCACAGAAAAAGAACTGTTCCCAGACAACAGAGAAAGGCACTGCCTATGTCACGATTAATTAAATACACCTGTAGAAGCTGTGCAACAACTGGAAGAAGGTGTAAACACCACCATTGCCCTCCCAACTCTTGCCCCCTCTGATTCCCATGACACGTGAGTCTCTATGAGGAAATGAATGGACAAGGAAACATTAGGTTAATACTACTAAATACCTTAATCATATAACTGATTTTTTTCTTTCCTGATTTCACGTTCACTCAGCAACTTCTGGATGCTCATTTAGCTTTTCTGAAATACCTGCCAACAGGGACAAAAGGGCCTGACCACACTGACCCACATCCTGCCAGCTGCAAGGCCATTTTTCTTTTCTTTATCAATTTATCCTTTGGCACTGTGGCTTACTTGCTAGTCTTTGTGCCCTTGGTTAATGTGAATCTGTACCCTAGAGATGGAACCATTTAATGTGCTTATAAACATCAAAGTTTCTGTGCCCCAAACCTGAGTGCCAGGGCTCGTACCTTGGTGAATCCATCAAAATAAATGAAATGTTATGAGAAATGTAGGCACCCAGCCAGTTGGCTTCACTGAGTGATAGCCTGACCTTGGCTTTCACCTGTCTTTCAAATTGCCACAACAGACACATTCCAAAGATTCAGTCACCATCTTCAGTAGGGTCTTCAGCAATAACACATCCTAATACACCACACGACAATGCTCAGATCCTCAGTAAAAGTTAAGTGTTTCAATTGGATAGCCATGTGCTAAGTATTACAGGAAATTATTTTTGGTAAACCAATAGCATCATCAATAACAACAACAATAATAATAAGCTATATTTGTGATGTACTGAGAGTATGCTCCCAGATTTAAACACATACCACGTTGGAGGAAACAGCAGCATGGCAAGGATTTCATAAGCGGCAGAATAAATTCCAAGTCTATTCACAGATAATCTATTTTACCTGAACATTTGATGTGTGGAAGTGTTCTATCTAATGCATAAGTTAAAATATGGTGTTTTAAGGTAAGCATGGATTCAGTATGGAGAAATGAGAAAAGGGTATGCGGCATGTTTTAAAGACAAAAATTTAGATCCCAAGAATATTTCAAAAGCAGTTTTTCTTGAGTTTCTAGGCTTCTCTGGTACTATTCAGCAGGAAAGTTTAAACAATGCTGTTCTAAAATAAAATCAGAAGAGTTTAGACAATGCATTATAAATAAAAATGACAAGGAGAAAACATAATTGGTTTTATATGCAGTTATGTAGCTTTATAAATATATGAAGTCTACTATAAGGATGTTACTGAAGGGATTCATTCCTATAGAGATGAATTTAGCTGGATACAGGCTTAAACAGCACTAATGAAAATTAGACTAGTAACCACTGCACATAATGAAGGACTGGATACATATATGGCATTATCTAAATGGAATAATTTTTTACCAGAAATATTTTAGAACAAGACCTGCTATTACCTGTACTGGATATTTTAAGAAAGTTATATTAGAACACAAATGTTGGACCTGAACGACTGCTTAAAATACTTTCCATTTCTGAGTTTCTCTGATTATGTAAACTTATAGGAAAGGCAATCAATTTTCCTAGGTTTAAGCTTGGGAGAACATAGTCTAAACTATGTAATAGATTTTTAGGGAGCACATGGTAGCACAGTGCTATAGATCTGTGACATCCAGTAGCCACCTGAGCCTTGGTATTGATGAATGTGTTGAAAAGTAATGAGTCTACAATGAGGATCTGGTCAGTGACCACTCCATGCCATAAAAGACCAGTTCTGAAATGCTCATGGATATATAATTCCCAAAAGTTTCCCAGTGGCAGTTATTCCATTCTTAGTGATAAACGGGCTTAGGCATCAAGACATCCATCATTCAAATAAAGGTAGCGGTGAAAAAACTGTGTTAATAAATTAAATGTTGATACACTGGGCATATAAATTGTCTTTGAAGACAAGTAATGTGATATCAGTATCTAGCAGAACTGTGCTTCATTCAATATTTAAAGATGAAAAACAAAACACACCATTAATTTACCAGCTATTGGAAATTTGTGGTGGGGAAAATTCAATATGTTATGTTGGTTAGTAAAGCTTAAAGTTAGAATTTTTATGTCTTCAAATTTAATAACATTCTATTAATGACCTTGAGTATTTAGTCTGGGACACAGGGAAGAAGTAGTATGTAAGAATGAAGCAGAGGTGGGATGCCATGGCTCATGCCAGTAATCTGAGCACTTTGGGAGGTCAAGACAGGAGAATTGCTTGAGCACAGGAGCTCAAGATCAGCCTGGGAAACATAGGGAGACCTCTGTCTCTCCAAAAAATAAGAAATTAACCAGGCATGGCAGCACATACCTGTAATCCCAGCTACCCTGGAGGCTTGGATGAATCTCTTGAGTCTAGTAGGTCGAGTCTGCAGTGAGCTTTAATCGCACCATTGCACTCCAGACTGGGCAACAGAGCAAGACTCCGCCTCAGAAAAATAATAAACATGGGGACAAAGCCTGATTCCTGTGGTCCCATGACAAATTCTAGCCCATTCTTTGTATACAAGATGTAGAAAGATGAGTAGATTAGCAGGGATTACCATGCCTCAGAGACTGTCAAAATGATTTACCTTATCTCTGTTTTAAGATAAGACAGAAATATTCTTTGTTGGCCAAAAAAAAGAATGCCCTTCACAAGCAATGCTAGAGTGTTAGAGAATTCAGAGAAAATCTTGTTACAAGTGCATGATTATTGAGGCACCATGATTTATAGAGAAAATGAAGTGTTTTGCCCCCAAATTATATAGTGTGCCACCTTAGAAAGATGTTAACTAATATTGACGTCTGTGTCAGCAATATTTTGGGATTAAGACAATCATCTCCACTTAAAGTTTATTTTCAATTTGGTTCTCATCCCTGTCTTAGTTCCCATCCTCAATACATACTTCAATCTGTAGTCTCAAATGATTCAGCAATATTGTAGCTGATCCTTACCTTAAGGCATGGTATGCCCAGAAGCAGGGAGTCTAAATATGAAATATTGCTACTGCTTACCTGACTTGCAGTAGATCAGTGTCATGTGACTCAAGGACATTTTCTGCCAAGGATTTTCATACTATAATTCCTTTTGTATCAAAAGTGTATCAAAACTGAATACTTTTGTAAAATAAATGGTTTATCTAATCCAGGATTATGACAAGGTCAGAGGAGTATTAGCAACTTTAAAGGGGTGACATTGTTTCTATAATTCATGAATTTAACAAAACGCTTTTTTACAATAATTTCATTTTCAGCTAGTATTACCTGAATAGCAGTGAGCTGAGATTGTGCCACTGCACTCCCGCCTGGACGACAGAGCAAGACTCTGTCTCAAAAAAAAAAAAAAAAAAAAGAAAAAAAAGAAAAAAGAATTTTCTCACCTTGTCTCGGGTAGCTTTCCCTTTTTAAAGAACATTTCATTATGAAAATGTTCAAATATAAAGAAAAGTTGAGAGACGAGCGCAGTGAACAGCCATGTTCCTAGTGTTAGATTCTAGAATTAATATTTTGTTATATTTACTTAATCACATATCTACCTGCCTATTTATCCACATATGTATACCTCTATCATCCATTGATCCACCTTTAATCTACCCATCAATTAATCCATCTTAATTTTGGACACATTTCAAGGTAACTTGAACATTTCAAGCTAACTTATAATTTCAGATGCATTTCAAGACTTCAGTATACTTCACTCCTAAACACCAAGAGATACAACATTTACTAGATTTCACTCTTTGTTATAATTTTAAAAATATAATTTACATTTCACTTGCCTGCTTTTTAATAAAATAATTTGCTTTATTTTCCTGTTTATTTGTTAAAATTCCTTATAGATTCTAGACATTAGACCTTTGTTGGATGTATAGTTTGCAAACGTTTTCTCCCATTCTGTGGGTTGTGTGTTTACTCTTTTGATTATTTCTTTGACTGTGCAGAAGTTTTTTAGTTAATTAGGTCCCATTGACTTATTTTTATTTTTGTCGAATTTGCTTTTGGGGCCTTAGTCATAAATTCTTTGCCTAGGTCAATATCCAGAAGAGTTTCTCCTAGGTTTTATTCTAGAATTTGTAAGGTTTCATGTCGTAGATTTAAGCATTTAATCCATCTTGGGTTAATGTTAATACGGTGAGAGATAGGGATCTAGTTTTGTTCTTCTACCTGTGACTATCTAATTTTTCCAGAACCACGTATTGAATAGGGTGTCCTTTCCCCAGTGGATATTTTTGTCTGCTTTGCTGAAAATCAACCATTTATAAGTATTTGGCTTTATGTCTGGATGCTCTATTCAGCTTCATTGGTTTGCATGTCTACTTTTATACCAGTACTATGCTGTTTTGGTTACTATAGCCTGGTAGTACAATTGGAAATTGGGTAATGTGATGCCGCCAGCTTTGCTCTGTTTGCTTGGAACTGCTTTGGCTGTTTAGGCTCTTTTTTTCTTTTTGTTTTATTTATTTTTGTTTCTTATGAATTTTAGGCTTAATTTTTCTAATTCTGTGAAAAATGGCATTGGCATTTTGGTAATAATCACACTGAATCTGCAGATTGCTTTGGACAGTATGGCCATTTTCACAATATTGATTCTTCCAGTGCATGAGCATGGAATGCTTTTCCCGTTGTTTGTGTCGTCTATGTTTGTCCATTTGTTTATGTCATTTTCATCAGTGTTTTGTAGTTTTCCTCATAGAGATCATTCACCTCCTTAGTTAAGTATATTCATAGGTATTTAAAAACTTTTTTCTAGTTATTATAAAAGGGGTTGAGTTCTTGATTTTATTATCAGTTTGGTCATTGTTTCATAGCAGCGCTACTGATTTCTTCACATAGATATTGTAACCTGAGCCTTTACTGAATTCATTTATCAAATCTGGGAGTGTTTCGGGGGAATCTTTAGAGTTTTTTGGATATAAAACCATATCACTGGCAAACAGAGATAGTTTAACTTCCTCTTTTCCAGTATGGATGTCCTTTATTCCTTTCTCTTGCATGATTGCTCTGGCTAGGACTTCCAGTACTGGGTTGAATAGAAGTAGGGAAAGAGAGCATCCTTGTCTTAGTCCAGTTCTTAGGAGGAATGCTTTCAACTTTTCCCCATTCAGTATTATATTGGCTGGGCCTTTGTCATATACGGTTTTTATTACTTTGAGGTATGTTTCCTCTACACCTAGTTGGTTGAGGATTGTTTTTTCTTTTCTTTCCTTTTTTTTCTTTTTGTTTTGAGGCAGAGTCTTGCTTTGTCACTCAGGCTGGAGTGCAGTGGCATGATCTCAGCTCACCGCAACCTTGTTTCCTGGGTCCAAGCAATTCTACTACCTCAGCCTCCTGAGTAGCTGGGATTACAGGCGCCCCCCAACTGGCCTGGCTAATTTTTGTATTTTTTAAATAGAGATGGGGTTTCACCATGTTGGCCAGGCTAGTCTCAAACTCCTGATCTCAAGTGATCCACCCACTTTAGCCTCCCAAAGTGCTGGGATTACAGGTGTGAGCCACCATGCCCAACCAGGTTGAGGGTTTTTATCATAAAGAGATGTTGGATTTTACTGAACACTTTTTCTGAGTCTACTGAGATAATCATATGAACAGACATTTCTCAAAAGAAGTTATACAAATGGCCAAGAAACATAGAAAAAAAATGCTCAACATCACTAATCATCAGGGAAATGCAAATTAAAACCACAACAAGATACCACCTTACTCCACCCACAATGGTCATTATGAAACAAAACAAAACAAAAACAGTAAATATTGGTGTAGATGTGGTAAAAAGAGAACACTTACCTACTGCTGGTGGAAATATAAGTTAGTGAAACGTCTATAGAAAACGGTATGGATATTTCTCAAAGAACTAAAAGTAGACCTACCATTTGATCCAGCAATCTCACTACCGGGTATCTACCCAAAGGAAAAATAGTCATTATACCAAAAAGACACTTGCATGTGTATGTTTATCATAGCCTAATTCACAGTTGCAAAGATGTGGAACCAATTCAAGTGCCTATCAATATATAAGTGGATAAATACAATGGAAATACTATTTCCTTAGCATTCCATGGAAAGGAATAATCTATGATTTCTTTCATCAGTGTTTTGTAGTTCTTCTTGTAGAGATCCCTCACCTCCTTGGTCAAGTATGTTCCTAGGTATTTTAGTTTATCTTTGTAGCTATTGTACAAGGGATTGAGTTCTTTATTTTATTCTCAGCTGGGTCATTGTTGGTGTACAGCAGTGCTACTGATTTGTGTACTGACAAATGAGTCCATGGAAACATTATGGAAAACTACTCAGCCACAAAAATGAGTGAAATAATGTCTTTTGCAGCAACTTGAGTAGAACTGGAGGCCATTATCCTAAGTAACTCAAAAATAGAAAACCAAATACTGCACATTCTCACTTATAAATGGGAGCTAAGCTATGGGTACACAAAGGCATACATAGTAGTAAAATGAACATTGGAAACTCAGAGGAAGGAAGCTCAGGAGGGAGGTGAGGGATGAAAAATTACCTGTTGAATACAATTTCACTATTTTGGTGATAGGCACACTAAAAGCCAAAACTTGACCACATACAATCATCCACGTAACCCAACACCATTTGTACCCCTCAAGCTATTGAAATTTTAAAAAATTAATTAAAATAAAACTGACAGAGTAAAATGCACATATCTCAAATGACTTGACTATTACTTTTCACTTGCCTCAATATTTGTCTCTTTCAAATTTCAGCAAAAGCCTCCACTGCTTCTCTAACTTTTAGTACACTGGAAGTGATTCTCCGTTGTTCTCTTTATCATTTCCTTAATAATCTCATGAATGTTAACTCTACAGTCACACAATTTCTGCCTTTCCCTAGTGAAGCAATCCAATTATTAAACTCTTATCAATTATTCTAGATCATAGATGTACACCTTTTGAATGCTTCAGTACATTCTTAAATATCTGGCCAGCTTTCAAAGAGAGGTCTTTGTACCTAGAATCAGGAAACTTAAATATTGTAAGCTGCCATGGCACACCTGTTTTGTAGTGTATCAGTGCCATGTGACAAGGAAATTCATTTTCAAGCATTTGTCTATTATAATTATTTTGCTCTCAAAATCACATCAAAATTAGACACCTTCTCAGAGATCATGTTCTTTTTTAATGGGGAGTCAAGACAAGAGTGAAGGATTCAAACGAATGAGCAGTTTCAATAAGGAAAGCTATAACAATAAAATTTTCTTCCTTCTCTATCATCTCACCTCCACAACTCCTAATCCACACCCTTACCTCCCTCCTTGACACACGTCCCATATTCTCATTCTCAAACACTATCCCAGTTGCCATTGGTAAGAATGCTTCAATACTGGTTTGATTCTCAGCCTTCTACATATATATATACACATACATATATATGTGTGTGTATATCTATAAAACATATACATAACATATATATATATATATATAACTTTAAACCCTGGAGTCTACCTGACAAGGGAAGATAAATCATATTTTAAAATTCCAAAGTAAAAAAAAGATGTGACTCTACATGTATATCTTAAAAAGAAGTTTAGTTAAATGCTTTTAAATCTTCATTTACAAATAACATCAGCTTTTCCCAGCATTCTAGCAAGGATTAAATCCAGTTCTTCTTATCTTGAAGCCAAAATATTAGCACAAAAACTGCATCAGCCAAAATATCTCCAAATGTTATTAAAAACCATTGCTGTGTAAACTTTAATGATGTTTGCATACCAGTATTAGGATGCATAATAACTCTTTCTCAGAGTATTTTATTATAAAAATAAAACACTGAGTCTGTTTCCTCCTGCAGTAATGAAAAAGAGTAAATACAAATAAATAAAGTAGAGCAAAGACCATGATTTAAAACTGAACGCTTTATTTATTAGAGCTAATGCAAAAGTTTCACTACATAATATATAGAAACCTAACTATGGCATGCATAAAAATTAACATAAATATGTTATTCTGTGGGGGGAAAGAGGCATTGAAGAAACAACAGATAGAGAAAATGCTTCATTAACTACAATCTATCATTACTTTATTCCCACTAATACCTTAATCACAAATTGCAAATGTGACTATAGGGCAAAAGAAGCAGCTCTAATATAATTAAACTTGGAAACCACAACCCAATTGTTCTTGGGTTTTATTTGCAGCAATTATAGCCCTAGGTACAAGAATCTGAGACAACAGAGAGCAAGGTCTTCTCTTTTTCCATTCCTAGCAAAAAGAGAAAGCCAGAAGGGAGGACTGAACAATTTAACAATGTTCTTTGCTTGCTGAGATCAATCGATCTTTAATCCACCAAGTGTGGTACTGCTTACATGCTTGAAATGAAAAGCATTTCATCTAACAATGGGATGTCTTTTCTCTCATTGGAGTTCTATGCAGAAAGGTCACCGGTGTAACTTGCACACATTCCAAGGTGTTAATATACACTGAAAAGAATTTTTAAAATAAATCAACATGTAGAGATAATGATCCATTCCAGTATACTCTGTCTTTTCTTCTCTATTGTATGTTCATTATTACTGGCCTTTGGATATGTGGTGAGCTGCATATCAGCTTCCAATACTATAGGCAATGCATCTTTAAGCTTATGAAATAGCAAGTGTTAATTCTCTATTTTAAAGATAACAAAGGGTAATAAAAGCTGCCTAGGTAATGTAAGAGAGAGAGTAGCGGTTCAGGGCATGTATGTCACTGTAGAAAGACATAGGTCCTGGGCCTGCTCTTTACCTAAATTTATCACTAAATTCCTGAAGTCTTAGTTTTCTCATTCACAGAATTCTTAAGAATACCAACTTCAGAGTGCTGTGGGGTCTAAAAGCGATAATGAGCTTTAAGCCCTTAACACAGAGGTGGACATTATATGAACATGCAGTGAATGCTAGTTAGCTATTAGGACAATTAGCTACACATCCATATCTCAGATGTAAAAACACAGTGGGTAAGAAACATCACTAAGAAGCTGATAATTTGATATGATTACATATCAATCTTCGAAATAATTGCAATTTTGAAGAATGATAAGTTCTAAGGGAAAGAAGAATAAAGGCCAATAATCCAGAGGGATAAAATAGAAATTCATCTGACAAGGATTGAAAACACATCCCTTTATCACATTGATTAACCATCAGTCCTAATTCCATCCACTTCTGCATGGTATCTTAGATACACAGGTGTATAAATCACATGTTTTAACTCCCATGTTTCCCCCTCCCTGCACCCAATTCAGTAGCATCTCTCTTCCATAGCAACATTCCAACATAGCTACCTTCTAACAACAGCAACAAGAATATATTTACGTTTTTCTTCCCCACCGAGCCAAAAGCTAGTTTTGTCCTGTTTTAACATAACTTAACATATCTATTCACTACAGATATTTTGTGCTGTTAACAAAAAGTGAAGGAAAAATTGCTTGATGCCTACAAGTTTGACAGGTTAGAATATGAAGTCATGTTTTGACTTACTGAAGCTACCCAGAGATTATAAGCACAAAATTAATGGGGCTTTTGAAAGATAATGCATTATTTATAGGTAGATGAGTCCTTTCTGTTGAACTAGGTTAATAGAAATATGACGAGGTTAAACAAATCAGAATGTTATGGAGAACAGTAATATTCTAAAAGTAATTTGCATTTTGTCAACAAAAGTGAATAGGGTATATCACTAACAGGCAAGATTTCATAAAACTATGCTGTGTTTTTTTCAGTAAACTAATGTGAATTCTCCTTTCTGCCAATTATTTACTTAGAAGCACATAAGAGTTTGATATTATGGAGAAAATTGATAGTTAATTTGTTTGTAATTGGGAAATGATCACAACCCAGTATCATATGTATAGTTACATATTGCTGATTGACAAGGATATATTCTGAGAAGTCCATCCTTAGGCTATTTTGTCATTGTGCAAACATCATAGAGTATACTTACACAAATCTAGATGGTATAGCCTGTTATACACCTGGGCCATGTGGTCTAGCCTATTGCTCCTAGACTACAAATCTGTAAATTTTACTGAACTAAATACTATAGGCAATTGTAACATATGGTAAGTACTTTTGTATCTAAATGTAAAAAAGGTACAGTAAAAGTATGGTAATAAAATCTTATTTAACCACTGTCATATATGTAGTCCATCACTGACTGAAACATTGTTATGTGGTACATGACTGCACACATACTCAGGGAACCACATTTGTAAAGATTGCCAGAATGACTGGAAAATAATGTGAGTTATTTGACCTCTCCCCTACCTGGTAATAATACCTTTTAGACTGAGTTAAAAACTGAACTAACAGTAAAATCCTAGTTAAAATAACCTCCAATAACCAAAACCAGTAATAAAATGTTATTATATACTTCACATCTGAGATAAGCAATAGTTATCAAGAATGGCTGCTTATTTGAGTGTTCAAATGAACCATCAACCAATTTAAAACAATAAATAATCAACATAGTAAAAATAATTAGTATGAGAATCAGCCAACGTAAATCTTCAGTAGACATCATTTCCTAAGTGCTAGAATTTCAACAAAGTTGTGCACAGAAAAACACAATGCTCTATATCACAGTTTTCCATTGATTAATTCTAGCCTGATTACAAATTCAATTTTAAGTTGTTAAGGTAGTAATGTTTTTATTATATACTACAAAAATATTATTTATAATACTGTAATTGAGTGATTTGCATGAGCTCTGGGCAGCTGTAAGACATAGGAAGCCCCACTGTCTTTGCACTTGGGAAATAGGCCAGGATGAGAAATAAGGTTTGAATAAAAAAGAGTGAGCTAAGATTTGAACAGAAAAGAGTGAGCTAGGTCTGAAAGAAAAAAACATGGCCAGATTAGAAAATTTAATCCAAGAATGGCACATAAATGGAGTTCAGTATAAATTAGGAAATATTCAAGGCTAGATTCTAAATACACATAGAAGTTTGATCTTGAAACTAATTTGGACTTGTTTTTTTAAAAAGCAAACAGTCAGTCAAAGGGACAAAAATGGTGCTTATATTTAAAGACTGAGTTAAGGTGTTGCTCTTCACACCAGAAATTCAGGCACAAAATGGGAAGGGTATTTTGTCAGTGAGACTGAAATGAAACAAAATAAAAATCTTAAAATCTGAGGATGTTATTGGTTAGAAACAGTAACTTCAAAGTACATGTTGTCTTCTATTCCCAAACAAAGGCTAGCAGGCCTCTTCTTTGATATTTAACTAGGCTCTGGCACATTTTAAGAAAAGTCTGATGGTGTGAGAAACTATAGTTACAGATGAGGGTTAGTTCTTGGGTAAGATCCTCTGAGTAGCAAAACTTCTTGGCTGCAAACATCAAATGAAATAATTCGTACTATGAAAGGCCCTATTCTATCAGTTTCTATAGGTAAGACATTATAAGTATAAAATGTAAGAAGTATAGCTCTATTGGAAGTGAGATTAAGGGGGATAAAAGATTTGATGAGTTTTTAATTCTACTGTCAGAAAACCAAGGGCAAATACCACACATTTTCCAAAACCAATCAAATTTTATATGTAAAATAGGTGAATTTTATTGTATGTAAATTATACCCCAATGCAGATAACCAAAATCATGAAAATTAGTTTGGAAGTTAAAAATTGTAATATTCAGTTAATTATAAAATTCATATATGTAGAAAGATAAAAATACTAAAAGTGAGACATAACTATTACGTAATACTATCTAATATTATTTATTTTCTTAAACTCTGTTATTTAAAGAATAAGTTACAAGCTGTTGGGATGTGTATCACTTTTTAAAATAAATACTAAAGTTATTCAGTTCATTGCTTATTTCTACAAACTTCTTAGCATGAGAAAAAGTACAAAACTGGATGTCATTTTTCTGAAGTAAACCACTTCCCCATTCTTACCTTAAAGTAACGAATATACTCCAATTGCATTTTACAAATGTAATAATAATAATAGCAATTTTTAAGTACATACATAAAAATTAATACTAAACCTAAAGATTATTCTTGGGTCACTATTTTAGAATTTCTAAAATTTCTTGGTATTGTTAAATATTTTATTATAAATACACCTTACTTTTAAAATCATGAAGCAGAACAATAGTTTCCCACCCTTAACTTTATAATGTTTTAAGATATCCAGTGATTTCTGCAGTGGAATATTGATCACATATATTTATATCCTATGGCTTTCACTGTGTGGATTAAAATATTCATTCATTCAACTAGTGTTTGTTGTATATCTTTTCTTGCTAGGCACTGATAGGGATGAATATCATTAAAACAATATCAATAGCAATGAGAACAACAAAAGTTGTGGGAAGTTATGCATTTTTCAAAAATGAGAAGTTATGTTTACTCCTATGGGCATATTCTAATTCTGGTGAGCTCATGCGATTTCACCGAGCGATATAGCTATCACTGGGTCCTCCATTTCAAGCCAGCATCAGTCATGCACCTGGCATCTATTACCAAATGAGCCCCACTGAGGAAGAAGCAACCTTTTCTGAGAAGCATTCATGTCTGTGGTGTCTGAAATACAATTACTCTATGGGAATTCTCCTTCACTTCTAGCTAGTAGAAATACTGGGTACACAGGGAAAATAAGTCTTCGGAACACAGATCAGCAAGCACAGAGGCTTACTTGTGTTTTTGAAATGAAAAGCTGAAGTTTTACCAAGTTCTGAAATAGAATCAAGAGTTGCCTCATTAAGGTACCTATTTCCAGCTTCTATTGAAATAAAGTAAGAACTCCACTTTATCCTAGAGTGAACAGTGGGAGAGAAACTCAAATTTGGAGATATAATAGAAATCTGTTTAGAAGCAATCAGACAAAAAGTAAAATAAAATATCTTGTGTATGGTCTAGCTGACCAAAAAGGCGACATAAAAATGGCTAAGACTGTATTGTGTATGAGGATCGGATTCCAGTTTCATCTCCATACCATTAACCTTTTCACTTTTTAAGTGGAAAGCACAGCTACTTCAATTATAGCTTTTGTGGAAGATAGGAGAGAATTCTCATGTTTAAATGACTATGAAAGAAATCAGATATGAACAAAGATATGAAGTCAGCCATAGAAATGAATTTCGGATAATCAAAACATTCCCTCATATGACCCTTCTTAGGTAACCAAGAATAAAATAACTAGCAATACTCTCAAAAATTCAGGAAGCAGAATATCTTGTAATTGATCACACTGAGTGGGAAAAATTAAGTTTTTCTAACTTTTCAGCAAAGGCTAACGCCCCAAGGTTAACTCAAGAAACCTTCAAGAGAGATAATTTCTCAACATGTGTGAAAATATAACAACAAATATGACATCTTGCTTTTTAGCAAACTATTTTCTCAGTGCAAACTACTGGATGACTATGAGTATCTATCTGCTTAGCATGATATTGCTTATGTGTGAGAAGTCATCAGTGGTGAACACTGAACTATAGGACTGATATTTACTTATTGTTTATAGACTATGTCTCAGGACTTATAATTCCAGAGTGCAGCTTTGGTCCTCAAGAAGTCACAGTTCTCCTGGGAAAAGCTTGTATTACTCAGCCTCACATTCAAAGCTTCCAGTGTATTCATTTTTAAAATAGATAAAATGGCTTTCTGCATTGTTACTGATATTTTTACCTACATGCCTAAAAGTAGAAGACATAGATCTTAAGATGTTGTCCATATCTTTGCAAAACAGGAATAAAATATCCATCACTCCCTAGTATGCCTAAGATTATAAATGTCTACCTCTATATAAGCCTGTTGATACAAAAGACATGTCTTTCAACCTTATTTGTTGGCTCAAAAATCACAAGTCCAAATTCAGAATCTTGTTAACTACTCACCCTTCTACAGTTTATTTAATCAGCATTTACTGAGAACTATTAGGAAAAGCAATCTTCTCCTACTGGGTATAACAGTATAGGAAAGAAAAGAGGGAGTATCATAAAAAAGCTTAAGATGTCAATATTCCAGAAAAATCTACCCAATTTGGGAGGCCAAAATGGGTGGATCACCTGAGATCAGGAGTTCAAGACCAGCCTGACCAACATGGTGAAACCCTGTCACTACTAAAAATAGAAAAATTAGCTGAGTGTGGTGCCATGCGTCTATAATCCCAGCTACTCGGGAGGCTGAGACATGAGAATCACTTAAACCAAGGAGGCGGAAGTTGCGGTGAGCCAAGATTGCACTGCTGCACTCCAGCCTGGGCAACAGAGAGAGATCCTGTCTCAAAAAAAAAAAAAAAAAAAAAAAAAAAAAAAAAAAAAAAAAAGAAAGAAAGAAAGAAAGAAAAAAGATAAAAGAAAAAAAGAAAAATGCTACCCAAATTCTAGTGTCTGATAACAAGATTCTATTAAATGCAAATCAACAGGGTGATTTTTTTTTTTTAATTGAGAAAATATTTCTTCCAACAGAAAATGTCAACTGAGCTGCATTCTGGAGCCAGCTCCTTATTGGGTAGAGACCAATAACAAGCAGTTCATGGACCTGCCCCAATTCACGCTAGGCATTTTGAGTGGTAACGTTTGAAGCCAAACTCTCTTCCTTTCCTCCTCCTCCTCTTTCTTGTTTTTATCTTTCATGCTCTCCCTCTCCATGCCACACAATAAAATGTTGTTTTCTAAAATTCAAAAATATTAAGGTCCACAGAGATTCTCTTCATGATGTTTCCTTGTGTCTAGTTCATGAGAGACTGCATCAGCCTACCATGGTTTTCATGTCCATTTCTGGTCGAACCAATTATGTTCATAAGCCAGTCACATAAGAATGGCTTCTGAGTTTACATGTTTCCTAAAGGCATATCGGCTTTTAATTTTGGTGAAGTCCAATTTATATATTTTCTCTTTTATTGCTTGTGCTTTTGGTGTCAAATCTAATAAATCATAATCTAATCAAAGATAACACAAGTTTACACCTGTGTTCTCTTTTGAAGGTCTCATAGTGTCATTATGGTGATGGTAGTACAACTCTAAATGAGCTAAAAGACATTTACTTTTATGCTATTGTGTGGATGTTTGTCTCCTCCAACCTCAAGTTGAAATTTGATCGCCATATTGGAGGTAGGGCCTAGTGGGAGGTGTTTTGGTCATGGAGACAGATTCCTTATGAATAGGTTAATGCCCTTCCTTGGGGTAACTGAATTCTCACCCTACTAGCTCCCTGGGAGGTATCTGTTAAAAATAGCCTGGCACATCACCCACCCGCTCCCATGTGTTTCCTCTCTCCCCATGTGATCTCTGCACAGTCAGCTCCCCTTTGCCTTCCACCATGAGTAGAAGCAGCCTGAGGCCCTCACCAGAAGCACCATGCTTCTTGTACAGTCTGAAGGACCATGAGCACCAAAACCTTTCTTTATAAATTACTCAGCCTCATGTATGCCTTTACAGCAACACAAAATGGACTAAGCTTCTGAGCAGTCAGATTCAAAAAGGCATCTGTAACAACTTTAAATGGCAAATTATTGGTGAAATCAGTAACTCTTCGAGAAATGAAGGAAGAGCTCAACCTTTAGAAAAAGCACACAAGGATGGTGAGACAGCTTTACATCAAATATAGCGAGTAGACTGTAAGTTTGTGTAGCATTGTCCAAAGGAACCATTCATGATATTGAGATACATAGAATACTTACTATGCGTATGCATGATTACACTGAACCCTCACAACCACCTTTCTACAAAGGAAACATTATTTCCTCATTGACAGACAGGGAAATGAGCCTTGGAAAGAAAAACTGACATGCCCAAATAATGCAAGTTTTTTCTAAATGCCTGAGCCAGGACTGGAAACCATGCCTATCTGTCTCCCAAACTATGGTCTTAACTACCTTATCAAACTGCACTGCAATTAAACACACATTTGTAAGTGTGAATCGGGGATACTAATTGAGGCCTTTCCACATTTTATGACTGCAAATCAACATCATCCTGCACGTCTGGCAATTCTAACTTTTCTTTCAGATGTTAACAGTGGAAGTTAGATAACAAATTTAAAATGTTACTTAGATACAATTTATTAAAGTTTAAAAGTCTATGTTTCAAAATGATCACACACATTATACTTAATATTTTATACATGTGATATATTTCAAGGTATAATAAAATATTGAATTTGTCTAGAAAGAAATACTATCATAAACAGCTCTCTACTTATGCTATATTTTCATTGTTTCTACTTCTGAAGAGAAAAACATGAAGAAACCAATAAAGTATAGATGTGTAACTAGAATGTCCTTTACTACAAAGCTAATTATTCTTTCATATGTAGTCAAGGAGACATAACAACTGAAGCACTCAAATGACATTGTTATAAAACATTTTATTCAATAACATAATGTCATGTAAGGAGTACAATAGTGCTATTGACTACAGTAAAAAAAAAAAAATTAAAAAAAGCCCTGGCAGGACTTAAGTATAATTATCATTCTCTAAAATCCCTAGAGTAATCTCCAAAAGTACATTGTACTAAAAGATAGTGTAGTCTTCCAAACTGACAGTCTTAAAGTCTGGAAATTTTATAAGGTTATTCATTGCCACTGCACTTGACTGCCTGCCTAGTTTGTAGCATTCTCTGGACTTTCTGAAATGGTAATACAGGCACACCAGTATTTTCTATTGGGAGGGAACTGAGAATGCATTGTTTATTTCAGTTTACAGTGCTTGTTTATCCCACTTCTGAGAAAGAAAAACAATGGAAATGTTATTTCTTTAACAATGTATGTCTTGACTTTTCTTAATATCTAAGTTATAAGTATTATAAAAGCTATTCATATTTATAAGATTCAGACTGTTAATGAACCTGAAATTGCAAAAATTTCATTTTAGAACCTCTTTTGGACAAATAAAACAGAAATACCGACGTTTGTAATTTGAAACTAAACTTTTGTTGGCATTTACTTTTATGCTGAAGTATCTTCTGGATCAACCTAGACACAAAGGGGCATAGGTCAATAGCAGGAGTTATTAGCCAAAAGCTTTATGAAAATTATCCTATTAGTGCAATCCTGGGAGTAGAGAGCAGTGAATCAGAAATAGTATTAGTACCTACTTAATAAAGAGGGAAAAAAGGAAAATGATACATGTGTCTCTAAAAAAAGATGATCTTGCCAAAATCTCTCATACTTGCCTTTACAGTGCCACCAATAAAGGGGATTGTATCTCATTGGATATCTTACAAAATTCTCAGAGTAATCCATCTAAATGGGGGCTGTACTTCAGAGCACCAAGAAATAAATGGCATCATTAAGATCCTCGGAGTAATGTCACCTTTCTCACTAATGTGTCAGCTCCTGTCGCAGTCTTCTCTTGGACACTCAACCTAGCCCTGTTCTTGCTCAAGGATGAGTGGTTTTAGGTTTTTCAAAGTAGCTCACATTTAGGGGGAAAAAAAAAAAGCATTTGCTTGCAGAATTAGAAAGCCATCTCCTTTTTTAAAGATAAAAATGCACGGAAATTAGCCCATATAATGTGTTTTCTGCTTGTCAGAAAAGAGAGTATATTCTGGCCTATGATTCTCTACAAGCTGTTTACAAATTGTCCTCTTGACTGACACAAGTGACAGGATTCATTAGCAACCTTAGTGAGCTCTCCTTTTCTTTAAAGGTGATTGTCCCAAATTTGAATTGCCCAGGTTCTGTGTATCTTATTACCCCCCTCTCTAATTGGCAACCTGCCATTCGAGTGTTTTCTAATTATTAACAACTATACCTACAGCTGAGAGCAAAGTAGAACTATAATTGTTCTCTCCACATACTCATTAGGAAAAAGAAAGGGTGGTCATATAATTCACTTCTGGGTAAAATTTAAGAAAGATGTTTCTGCCACTAAGAGTTGAAATATACTAGAATAGGCCACCCACACCTGTAATCCCAGCACTTTGGGAGGACGAGGAGGGCAGATCATGAGGTCAGGACATCAAGACCACCCTGGTAAACACAGTGAAACCCTGTCTCTACTAAAAAATACAGAAAATTAGCCGGGCGTGGTGGCAGGTGCTGTAATCCCAGCTACTCAGGAGGCTGAGGCAGGAGAATGGCATAAACCCAGAAGGCGGAGCTTGCAGTGAGCAGAGATCGCACCACTGCACTCCAGCCTGGGTGACAAATGAAAACTGAAGAATTGTTCTCATGGCTTAGGTTTAAAAGGAAACTTTTCTATATAATTTTTATACAATGTCCAAAAAAAGAAGAAAGGCTTGCCTTTGCTGCTAACGTGATTTATACAGTAACTTTTTCTTAGTATGTGAACTTGGAAAAATCCCTTAAACTCTTTGAACCTCAGTTTTGTCATCTATAAAATATTACTAATGATACTTTCCCTCAAATATTTTTGCAATGTGTATATGAGATTATGTACCCTAATCATGTGCTGAATGCATAGTAATTACTTATTAATATACATCGATAAATCCGTTATGTAAATATTTGAGTATGTGTGTGCGTTATATATGTAGATGGATGGCTAGCTAGAGAGCGATAAAGAGATAGAGAGAGACTATTATTTAATCAGGGTACTCAATATAGACAATGGCATGATTCATTCAAGAGTACTTCTCAAAGACACAAAGCAATTTCACATCTTCAGTACAGGTCAACCTGCAGTTTTAAAATGTCCATTTTGTGAAGCGCCCTGCATGAAATGCTTTCAATTATGGGCGGCTGTTAAAATTCATTCCAGAAAGCTAAGAAAGAACTTCTATACATGCTTTTCCTAAAGCTGGTTTAAATCATTGACCTTTCCTCTCTGGTTCATAATACCTTGTCAAGATGCCGTGGACTCTTTCTAATATAAAAGAAAGCAAAATAGGATTCTGTTGTCAATAGAACCCTGTCCGAGGTGCTGAACACAAGTGATCTCATAGAAGAATGTTAAACTTAGAAACCACACTACACTAGTTCTACACATAATATTATGCTTAACGAGAGGAGAGAAAGACAAGAAAGAAAGATGCTACAACTGTTAATTAGCAGCCAATTATGTGCTTATTAAGTAATAAATTGGATAAAGATTATGCAACTCCTCTCAATATTTTGCATAGTGTCTTTCTATGTGCATGGGTTAAATTCAAATTCAATCTGAGTTTCTGACTTTCTCATTTAAAAAGTCAGTAATGGGCAATTCTTCTTTCTATTTTCCACAGCTCATGTTGCCATAAACTTCTAATTCCCTGATGGATAGTTGTCAATGAATAATTCATTTAATCAAAGCCTCCGCTGTGCAAATTTTTTATTAGATCTTTTGGCAGGGGACACGCTATACAATTCTTCCCATCAGAGCTCTGGGGGATCTTGGAATTTCTCTGTAGACTAAACAAAAATGAAAATATTTAAAAAATAGGCACACCGCTAGAGCAATAGCAAACCAGATCTCAAAATGCATCTAAATATTCACCAGGGAAAAAGAGAGGATGGCAATGTAATAGTTTTAATGTCAGAGAGTGGCTAATTCTGCAGGTTCTAGTGTTAAAGAACTTCAATATGAAATGACAGGGTTCATCAGAGTAAAAGTTTCCAATTCACCTTTAATGATAAAATGGATAGATAAAACAATCAGGCTGTATTTTCAAGTGTAGCTATCATTTATATAATAAGATTATCATTCCTATCACAAGAATGATTTAGACAATACCTGTTAACTGAGGGGTATCCAAAGTGGTACACACACACACACACACAAACACACACACACATATTAAACAAAAAACAAACAACAATTCTTCATGATGCGCTCTACAGAGGGAAGCAGGAGTAACCTGCTCATTCCAATCAGTAGACATATATGATACCACTCTCAAGAGAGGTGGATGCATGATGCATGCCAGCACGGTAAACGCTCTGTGCGGTCCACCAGACAGCTACAAGTGGGTTAACTCTGTAATCCCCAAATTTATTTGACTATGAAATACTAGTAAAAGCACATGGCATTATCATTAGTGTTCTACCCAAAACAGTTTGGGGAAACACTAAATTGGCCTCATGTTCCAAATTCAATCTTTAGAATAAATGTTTGCTACTGAGCTCCAGAAACACATCAATAAGCTTAATAATTTTAAGACTATTATTGCAAATTTCTAGTAGCATATTCTGAAATATCATATTTTAGATCAAAAGGCAGTCACACATGCTACCTGTTTGTGAGAGCTCATTAAAAGCAAGTGATCTCAGGCCAGGAACGGTGGCTCACGCCTGTAATCCCAGCACTTTGGGAGGCCAAGGCGGGCGGATCACGAGGTCAGGAGATGGAGACCATCCTGGCTAACACGGTGAAACTCCGTCTCTACTAAAAATACCAAAAATTAGCCGGGCGTGGTGGCGGGCGCCTGTAGTCCCAGCTACCTGGGAGGGCTGAGGCAGGAGAATGGCGTGAACCTGGGAGACGGAGCTTGTAGTGAGCAGAGATCGTGCCACTGCACTCCAGCCTGGGCAACAGAGGGAGACCCGTCATAAAAAAAAAAAAAAAAAAAAAAAAAAAAAAAGCAAAGGAAAGCAAGTGATCTCAAGAAACTCTGAGAAAACGGTATAAACTGGCCATGAACGAGAGTAGTAAGAGTACCTTCAAGTGCATGTTTTGAGTGATAAATCAATGAATAAAACTGAAAAATATCTTGTCTTTTAGAAAAGAAATGTACTCCACACTTGAACATCCAAGCAACTCACATTGAAGGGGGAAATATAAACATTTATACTCAAGGGAAGAGCCAAAATTCATGTAGATTATTTGTCCCTCTGTCTCTCCTCTATCTACTGCCAAAAGGACAACTCACATAAAATTTTTAAAAAAAGGTTTTTCATAAAAGTTGTGGTTGTTCACTTTTATCAAATAAACCTAAGCAATAACAGCACGTTACAGCACAGCAAACCCACTCTTCATATCTGATTGAAGTAATGTTTGTATTATGAAGCGTTTTTCATCGATAGATAGGTTTCAACTGTTTCTGAGGAAAAGAAATGGAACATGGAATTGAGCATTACAGACCCCTGAATAGCCTCAGCTTTTCTGCTCAGCACAGCCCGCAGAAAAAGCACCAATGTGAGCCAGCGCAGGTGCCTGGGCAGGAGAGGGGCTGGAGGTGGGAGTGGGAGGCAGAAAGATCCAACATTTATATCAGCAACTACAATGGTGCATAAATGAAAAGGAAACTGGATATTTTAACCATTGATATTTTGTTAGAAGGAGTCTTGGAATAATTACTTGAACTATTTCTACAAACTAACTTCTACTGAAGAACCTTATGTGATTTAGTTACTGGAGAAGTTGGATAAGGTTTTTCACCCCAAAATTGAAAATTAACAAGTAATCTTGATTCTATGTTCTCTTCCTTTTTGGTGGCTCGAGGTAAAGACTATTTCAAACTCAGAATACGTTTGATATATTTATTATTTGAAGAATTCATATATCCTAGCTCAAATGCAGTTTTTCTGTCCATTTGTAAATTTCTACAAGCTCTACAAATAATATTTTTCTAAGCAATTACTGGAATGGCCTATTTTAGGCACTATGAGTGCAGGCTAATATTTGTGCCAGTCTAACAATATTTATTACTGTGCTGAGGCAGATAGTCATTTCTCCATCTGATAGTCTACATATTCCAAATGCTGAGGTTGATCAGTTTCAAATAAAACACTCACAATATAATAAAGTTATATGAATGATGGTTTATAACAATACCAGCTAAACAGCAGCAACAACAATTTATCTGAGAAGCTAATTTGAGTTTTATTAAGTGTTTATAAAACACATTAAATTAATAACAGATTATTTCTGGAAGAGAAAGTGAATATAACTAATGGCTGAATATGTATGCTCATATTGAGCATTCTTTATTAAAACTCTAGAAGAATTTTTAAGATAACATTTTGCAAATATATTTGATTAAATAAGAAATATTTTAACACAAATGGAACTCATGAAAAAATTTTTAAATGGTGCCAATTTCATCTTTCTCAATTAAAATGCCTAATTTTCACTTTTACATGTTTTAGAATATTTGTCAAGTTTTAATAAAAAATATGTACACTATGAATTACTCTGTGGGAGCCATCAAGTTATCATTTAAAGCTGCTGCCATTTTTTTCATATTTTCCTACTTAAAAGTTTTTTTAACCTATGTTTTATTCAAAATCTGCTTTTGTTTTCCAACATATATTTTAGCTTTCTAACAGATTTTGAAATTCCAGTTCAGCTGAATATATATTTTCAAAAGACATCTGGGCTATTCAGTGATACCTAGTATCTCTACTACTTATTCTTTCTGTGTGAGTTTGAAGCTTGTCACATTTCTGCAAGCAGTAAGAAAAAAAGGCATGAACAAAAGAGTGTTCAATAGTAAAGAAAAAAAAGCAACAACCTGCCAAGCAAAGACTCTAGAAGTCAGTTTTCAGCACGATCCCTTGTGTGACTTTAAAATCTACTCTTAAGAAAGTGCAGAGTTTTCACAGTTTGAAATGATAAATAATACACTATTCAAAACTTCTGTCAAGATTTTCTTATTCCAAGACCTTACCAACAAGTAAAATGGCCAGGTGTCTTAAAACTATCAGTAATGATTCATAAATACAGAATAAGGTTAACGTTTATTTTAAGGTTGTCCACATCAACCTAATCAAATTAAATTTAATTTCCTCCAAAAAGAAAAACATTAAATGTGCCTGTAACACCAATTTGTTGATATTGTACAAACACTTAAATGCAAATTCCCTTTAAGCTGCAAAAACATGATATTGAAAGTGCTACTATATGGAGGAAAGAGCTTGAGCATTTTTCAATAGGTTGAACTAGTTTGTACTGGTCACAAATATATCAATGATTAATTTTGATATTTCTTAGTGTTGTTGCTTTCTCCAAAGTGGGATAAAAAAATATAAATATATAATTTGCAGCTTCTTAATGAAGATAAACTTTTTTTGGAAAAAAAACAATAGAAAGAAAAATAGATTTCAACTGGAGTTCCAATCTTAAATAATTGGCAGTCAGTAGCTTCCTGGAACACTACCTTGAGAATGTTTTGTAGTCCCAAATCTTATCCCATTTTGAAATAATGCTATGATCAATTACTAGTATCTGCAATGAGCATGTGTGTCATAAATGTGTTTCATATGGTTGCTGCCTCAGCATCTACTTTAGGACTGACATAAGTCCCTGACCTAAGTCATGTTGTATCACCCGTGGCCCACTTAAATCTTCCTCTCCCCACATGGTCATTTGTAAGGTAATCTGCTTGATCCTCATCTTACTGATCTACAGCCCAGCACACCCACAGCTACTGACCACAAAACCTAATGTTAATACCAGAGTCATGGGAATAAGCTCCCCTCCTCATGTGTGTTTTCTTTAAACTAGCCAATCAGTAATCTCTATGGGAAAGCCTAAGGGGTAACAACCATAGCTCAATAAAGGCATGGCCCCACAGGTCCTCTTTCTGTCTGCTCCTGACCTGCTGGTTCAGCACATTGCCCCTGCAACCTTGCCCCCTGCTTCCTATGTAGTAACCCTCTTCTCTTGTGGACTCATGAGTAATAAACTGCTTCTCATACTTCATATGTTTTGCTGTGCTGCCTTCTCTACGTCTCCTGACCAATACATCCAGACCTAATTTTTCTTCTGGTCATAGCTCTTCCAGAGAGTGACTATCGTGGCAGATCAGACAAGAGCTGCAAAGGTGACTATCAGTCTTCCAGCATAAATAAGTGTGTGTGTGTGTGTGTGTGTGTGTGTGAAGTATACCTAGTAACAAGTTAGGTACAGGCATTAGGCCATCCACTAGGATAAAGAAGTATCCAGTGAAAAGCACATCATAAATACCCACAGCCAAATAGATCCCCTGGAACTCCATCAGGGCAGGGCTAAGGTTTATAGCCACTTTACAATCTCAAAATCAAATTAAAGAGAAATGCAATGATAAGTAGACAGAACGGCAGGGTAAGTACCTTGATAGGCAGCTTCTAAGGGAGTTCCCCAGAATTCTCTTTCTGGTATTTATGCCCTTCTATAATCCTCTTGCCTTGAATGTGGGCTAGCCTTCTGACTTGCTACAAACCAATAGAACGTGGCAGAAGTGATGGAATGTCCCTTCCGATTTAGATTATAAAAACACCGTGGCTTCTATCTTGGACAGATTCTCAGACGCTCACCATGGGGAAACCAGTTGCCATGTCATGAGAAAGTCTCATAAGGCTACCTGCATGGCAAGCAACTGAAAGAGAGCTCTGGCCCCAGAGAGCAAAAATCTGAGACCCCATGAGTAAGCTTGGAAGCAGATCCTCCACTAGTAAAGCCTCCTGATAAGACCACAGACCCTGACAATCGCTTAACTGGAACCTCAATATTAGAGACTTTAAGTTAGAGATGCTGAATTCCTATTCAAAGAAACTTTGAGATAAAGAGTAGTTTCAAGCCATAAAATCTGGAATTATTTGTTATGGAGCAATAGGTAACAAATACAGCTACCCTGTATTCTCACTCCTGGTGTCCTGAAATGTCTTAAGAAAAATTCAGTAGATGGTAGCTTCTGTTATTCCTTAATGCCCAATCCCAAATCAGTTAATCCTTTATCCCAAGTCACACTTATTGAGCTTCTGTTTCTTTTTTTTTTTCTTTGAGATGGAGTCTCACTCTGTCACCCAGACTGGAGTGCAATGGCTTGGTCTCCACTCACTGCAAATTCTGCTGCCCAGGTTCAAGCAATTCTCCCATCTCAGCCTCCCAAGGAGCTGGGACTACAGGCACCCGCCACCACACCCAGCTAATTTTTGTATTTTTAGTAGAGACAGGTATTCACTATGTTGGCCAAGCTGGTCTTGAACTCCTGACCTCATGATCCGCCTGCCTCAGCCTCCTAAAGTGCTGGGATTACAGGCATGAGCCACTGCACACGGCCTGAGCTTCCTAAGAGACAATGGATAAAAGGCACTGGATAAAAAAGACTTCTTAAAATACACTGGATAAAAATCTAGCATTTATAAAGGTAAAGAAAGTGTCTTGCTCTTTTATCTAAAGAAGTTACAAGAAGATAGAAATTGAAGATTAAGGAGAAAATAAAATTTTAAATATCCACAGCATGGAAATCATAAAGAATCACCAAAGTACATAATCAATACACCCTCTCTTCCACTCCATTTTTCTACTAATATCTTTGTTTCTCATTGATTCCTGAACACAGTACTAAGATCTTTCTTTCCAGAGTCTACAGCCCTACAGTTAATAAAAACCGGGATAATGATTCACAGAACTAAGCATAGTGCACTTACTCAGATAATTTGTTGAAAGAAATAATGCATCATATTTGGGGAAGTCACATGATGGTTTCTTTCTCCTGCTGGTTATGTCATAACTCTGAAGCCACATGTGTTCATTCACTAGATTGTTCAAGGTTTGCGGAAAGTGGTGAAGCTTTCCAATCAGAATTTTCTGAGTTTTTATCTTGATTTTGTCACTTATTGCCTCTTAAAACCTTGAAAAGTAAATTAGCCTCTGATGCATAATTTGTTTCCCCTATAAACTGTGGATATTACTGCCCACCTATTCTGGTGGGTTATTCTGAGGACTCAATGAGATGAGCCATATAAAGTACAAAGTGCTAGTAGGAGTCTGTCACATAATTGGAACTCAGTAAATGTTAGTTACAAATAGGGATACAACAATGAGTGAGGTATCCTCCACAGCATCAAAGCATATGAAGTTTTTGAGAGAGTCTTGTAATAACAACATCAATAAAGTATGGTTAAAAGCCACCTATGGATTTTAATATGATTCATAAAATAATCAGTGTAAATATCTATTGGGTGTCTGCTATGTGCAAATCTCTGCAATGATGAGTAAGATGTTTGTGAGCCAGACATAGCCCTTAACCTACAATAGAGCATTATGAAATGAGTGGACACACATAAATTGCGATTAAATAAGACAGAGAAAGATAACTACAATTTTTTTTTTTTTTTTTTTTTTGAGACGGAGTCTCCCTCTGTCGCCCAGACTGGAGTGCAGTGGCCGGATCTCAGCTCACTGCAAGCTCCGCCTCCTGGGTTTACGCCATTCTCCTGCCTCAGCCTCCCAAGTAGCTGGGACTACAGGCGCCCGCCACCTCGCCCGGCTAATTTTTTGTAATTTTTTTTTTTTGTAGAGACGGGGTTTCACTGTGTTAACCAGGATGGTCTCAATCTCCTGACCTCGTGATCTGCCCATCTCGGCCTTCCAAAGTGCTGGGATTACAGGCTTGAGCCACCGCGCCCGGCCATAACTACAATTTTTAAAAGCACAATCCATGGCAAATATGGGGACATCAAATTAAATCTGATGGAAGTTTTGGGAACCATCTTGAAGGCTCTGTGATTGGAGATGGATTTTGAAAAATTGGAATTGTATTTACCTATAGGAGGAGAAGAAGCATGTAGGGCTACAGAAACTGCATAAACAAATGCCTTGAGGAAGGAAAGTGCAGGAAAAGCAAAGCGACAAGATTAGAAGGCAGAGAGTGAAATAAAGGTGAGAGAGGTAGACAAGGAGAGAAGGAGAGGGGATACAGAGAGCAATGCAGTGCTGAAATGCAGTTACGTGATAACAAAGTCACGGGCGTGGTGGCGGGCGCCTGTAGTCCCAGCTACTTGGGAGGCTGAGACGGGAGAATTGCTTGAACCCAGGCGGCAGAGTTTGCAGTGAGCGGAGACCAAGCCATTGCACTCCAGCCTGGGTAACAGAGTGAGACTCCATCTTATCTTCAAGAACTTTACTCTTTAAATGCCTGAAAAATATCACTTTAAAATGTAATGGTACTTGCTAATCTATAGCAGATTTCTGTCCTAAAGACCAGTCCCTGCTACTCTAAAATATTTTTGATTGTGAAATTAGAAATTTCTTCAATAATTCCCTTTTAAACCACAGGGACATACTTTGCAGCACTTACTATTTGATATATATTGCATGTATGTTTGAAATTAGTAAGCTAAATTCTCCCCACAGAATCAGACCCATGATACAACAGCATTATAATCCGTCTCTGATAGAGGCACTTATGGACATCTCACAGAAAGCATGATTAGCTTCTAAAATATTAATCTAGAAGCCACAAGAACAATTCCTCCAAATATCACTTAATTCCTTCTAGCATATAATCATTATCATCTTTCTAGACTCTAGAGCAAAGCTGTATGGAAACTAACGTGTTTTTAGATGGTGAATTCCTATAGGACTGGAGGTGAGAACAGGACAATTCAGCAGTCCTCTGGCATTGATCATGACTAGCACTATAAACAGTAAGTAAGTTTTGCTTACAATAAGACAAAAACCAGTACTTTAAAAACATAACATAATTTAGCCAATTCTCCCCCCAAGATGAATAAAAATCACAACAAGGGCTTTTGCTTATACCATCTGCAAAATACCGTATGAGGATAGGAAAATCTCTCATTATTTTTCACTATATAGCAACTATAAATATTTCATGCTATTTAGTTTTTTGAAATACTTCAATTAATTAATTAATTAATTTTTCAGTACATAAACAGTGACCAAATTATTATCATTCTCGAATCTGAAGCTATTTGCATTGTCCTCAAAAAGGACAAAGATAAAACCTCTGTGGACAGTTAGCATTCTGGATAAAACCGTACAGGATAAATTCAACATACATTGGATACTTGGAATAAGGCTTTGAAAAACATGAAAAATTATCAGGCTAGAAGCTACAATGTGTAAAATGAACACATCATATCCCCATGGACACCTATCTCAAGAGTGTACCCAGTTATAAGGCAGGGTAGAATATTTATTGAAAAATCTAAGAGAAACATAAAAAATACAATAGCATGTAGGTGACCATGGTGCATATCAAATTCACCTTCCTAAATATTTCTTACATCATTCTAGCTTCCACACCAGAAACTCAAAGAAAATCTCCATTGCATGAAAGATAAATGTTGAGATAATTGGCCTGGAATTCATGTTCAGACATAATACGTAATCAATCCTTCATTTCATGTTTATCTCACGATAATTCTCAAAATGAATTCCTATACCTAATCCCTCGAAACTATTACAGAGCTTCTAAAATATGTATTGCTGATAACCATTCCCAAATAATTAAATTACCTTTTCATGTTAATATATTTTGAAACACTAATATGAAATTCAAGTCCTACCTCTTCATCTTTGATAACTTCTAGTATTAACCATTTTACATTTTAGCCAAAATAAGCTTCTTCATTTTCTAAACTTTTTTTTTATTTGTTTTGTTTTTTGAGATGGAGTCTCGCTCTATCGCTCAGGCTGGATTGCAGTGGCACGATCTGAGCTCACTGCAGCCTCGACCTCTCGGGTTCAAGCAATTCTCCTGCCTCAGCCTCCCAGTAGCTGGGACTACAGGCATGAGCCACCGCACCTGGCCCCTTTTTCTAAACACTTCAGCACTTATTATCTGCACCATTTATTTGGCATTTAATAATACTGGAGATATTTGTAGCTGCCCCTTTCTCTGACCCTTATGCCTGGCCACCATTAAACCTAAAATATTAAAGTGTTACTATACACTGAATTCAGAAACACTAGGGACTGACATTCATTTCGTGGTGGCTACCAACACTCATACCCAATGAAATAAAATAAATCATAATGTATACCCGTAGTAAGGTTACTATTATTTATGAAACTTTTGCTTTATGTATGCATGTATATGTATGTATTTAGTGGATTGCAATTAAAATATATTTCTTATAATCTGTCAAGATTTTTAAAAAATTGTTTGAATACCACCATCCTAGGGAGCCATGTCCGCTGCTTATTTAAATTCAGAGTGCCCAATAATAACCTTTTGTTAAACAGATGCTCAAAATGGGTAAGACAGGATAGTGAGTGAAATTAAAGGAGAATCATATATGTGTGTGTGTGTGTGTGTGTGTGTGTGTGTGTGTGTATGGAAAATCCAAAACCAAAAGACAAAATAAAGACATTGGGCGCATCAATGTGTATATGTGTATGTATTGAACGGGAGAAATGGGAAATGTGAAATTGATGAGGTCAAATTTTATTCATGGTGCTGCCTGAAGCTGGCTCTGAATTGAGACCTCAACCCAAGGTTATGTGGTACAATGGCTGTTATGCTTCAATGAGTAAATCTTTATGGATCTTCACCAAACTCAAGTGCAATGCACAGAAGTTTATAATAACAGCAAGTGATACCACATAGCAGTATGAAAAAAAGGGGCTTATATTTCTCTAATGTATAAGCTGAAACATTTGACACCCTTAATAAAATCTATCAATGCAATAGTGTTTTTCTAAATTCATGATTTTCTTATTACTATTTCCTTTCATGTACTATTACGTAGCCCAAAATTTGGTACCCACTTTTCACAATCAGCATGTAGATAAAGCTTTATGTTTTAAAACAAAGATGACATACTGATAAATATTTATAGCTTACAGAACTGAAATAGCATCATCTTTCTTAAACATCATCATTCCAAAATATGTGACATCTTTGTCTATTATCTTTCTCAAGCTATATTTTGAACTTGTTATGTGAAATATCCAAAATAATGCAAATTACCAAGCATATTTCATGTGACAGATAGTATTGTGTTCACAATTCTTCCTTCCTTCCCCACATTGAAATGGCTTATTGTGGTTTAGTCACAATGCATCTATAATGCTCCTCTTCGCTGACTTCGAGCTTGACCTTGTGACTTGCTTTGACTAATCGAATGTGAGTTAATATAATAAGCTGTAGCCAACCAGGCTGTAGATGTAGATGTGCATGTGTGGTTTGACTTGTTTATGCAATCCTGCCCTCTCCTGTACAAATATTATTCCCCAGCAAAGGATAGGCTCCAGATTAAAAGACACATAGATACCTGAACCCAACAAACAGCCCAAAGCAGAGACACATTAACAACATACAGGAATTTCAGCGAGGGATAAATTTTGTCGGTGGTTAGTCAATTGACATTTTGCATCATTTATTGTACAGCATTATTTTTTAAAAAACTAATTGATGTTTTAATAATTGATTTATAACTCAGATTATAAGAATATTTCCACCAAATTAAAGTACTAAAAATATGTCACAGATACCCTTTAACACTCTTGAAAAGCCTCAACAGTTTAAGTTTTCAACATAATTTCCTTGGTATAAGTACTCTTCTTGGAGAATAATTTTATTGAATATTTACTATGGAAATCACTTTTAACTACTTTCCATTTTTTCTTTCTGAATTAAGACCCACTCTCCTAGACATTTCAGATATAACTTATAACTCATAATTTCTTGAATTCAAACATACAAAATCTATTTAATAATGAACATGTGTGTGTGTTTTGAATCCCTTTGTGAATTTGGCACTAATATTTTATAAAGAAAAAATAAAGTTTCAAATCCAGTCTCAGAGTACAAAGCTATCTAACATGGATATGAGAAAGGCATTTGAAAATAAATACTAATCCGATGAAGCAACTCTTGACTTAATAATGAACAAATGTAGTGAAATAGTATATTTTGAAATGATTTTTATACAAGAGTGGGATGTTTATGGATTTGCAGTTGTTGAGGATAAAGCCTTTAAAACAGCTTACCCAGCTATCATGTTTAAATATGTCAAATGTGTCCCTGGTAATGGCTTTAAAAGACAGAAGAGCACATATTCTATATAGGACCATAATTAACTAAGAGGATGAAGCTTGACTAGGCAAGCTCTGAGAGAAACATCAAGGCAAAGATAGCCTTAAGCATTTATTGGATAAAGAATCATAGATATCATGGCTAAATATACCATTAATGGTCATTCTAGGCCAGGGGCCAAAGTCAGAGTTTTAAGTAAAACGGCAATCAGACATTAAGCCACAACACCGACTTAGTTTAAGTGACTGGTAGCAAAGGGGAATGGTAAGGCTTCTGGAGGACCAGAGATGCATGCTTTTACCAAGGGCAGTCTTCTAACTATTATGTGTTGCAAGATATTAATATCAAATCTCCCAATTTTTGAAGTACCATCAACTGATTCAAATTTAAAGCACTTTAATACACAAACACGTTTGTGATCCTAATTTGACCCAGAAGATATGGCTTCTGTTGTAGGTAATCTCTTTCTAGTATTTTGTAGAATAAAAAACTACATCTAGGAAAAGGAAATGACTTGCTTGTGGACACAGCGATTACTTCCACACTCAGGGTAAGAATTGCTAAGATTTTATAGTCCCATTAAATCATTACTGTGCAGGCTGCCAGCTACACTATGTTTTTATGGGGAAAAAGGTATAAATGTAGGATGCTTATGTTTCTTCCACTGCAAGTACCATGATTTTGGCTTATGTTTTTTCCTTCTGTAGAATTACATGGAATTTGGGGATTAATATACAATCTATTATGAATGAGTTTTACTTCTTTGTAGGGACTTTGGGAAGAAATAATTCATGAAAGCAGTCAATATGTAGATGCTAGTATAGTAAAAGGTAGAATACATTACAGATGAGGAGAAAACCTTTATTTTATTAAGGTGAAATTTCTGAGCATGCAATTTATCCAAGAGTCAGAACTGCCTGAATATAAAGGTTACCTTATTTAATTTTACATAAGCAAAATTTTGTGGAAAAACTGAATTTTTATTTGTATCCATTATTGACCAAGACTCATGTTTGAAACAGAAACAATACATTTATAAAAATGTTATGTTAATATGTAGATGTACCTATCACAATATTTGCTTTAGATTTCTATATATGTAGTCAAAATGAATAAATATTTACCTATATTCACTGACATTTTAGTTTCTGAGAAAATATTTTTAAACTAAAAATAAAATAGTAAGTATATGAAAATGAGAACATATTTTAAAATAAAAATAATAGTAGTAAACATATTAAGATAATGATAGCAAATAATTGTGATATTTACTGAATATAGAGATAGAAGAAGACTTCAAAAAAATGGGAGATACTGATGACAAAAGACTTGATGTTACATCAAATGTCTCAGATATATAATGATCAGTAAGTTAAAAAAAAAAAAGTCCTGGATTTTGTGTTCTTGCAAATAAATACATTGAATTAATATGTGCCTTCTTCCTTAGACATAGAGATGTGAGATACATTATTTATCAGATTTTTTTTCAAATTACTTAACTGTGTTAAAAACAAGGAAAGGAATTTGTACGTGGTAGAAATGAAAATGGAACCTCAAAAATGAGAATGGTAAACTCAGGGGTCAAGGATTCTCTCTTTGCAGGGAGATGGCATGTGGCACTAGTTCTGTGGGTACTTGCTGGCTCCTCTTTATCCCTCATCAACTGTCTGCAGCTGAAAACCCAAACTGATAAGACATCCTGAGATCCTGTTTAATTTAAGGTTGTTAGTACCTGTCTAGTAAAACCTGATTGTGAGGCCGGGCGCGGTGGCTCAAGCCTGTAATCCCAGCACTTTGGGAGGTCGAGACGGGCGGATCACGAGGTCAGGAGATCGAGACCATCCTGGCTAACTCGGTGAAACCCCGTCTCTACTAAAAAATACAAAAAAACTAGCCGGGCGAGGTGGCAGGCGCCTGTAGTCCCAGCTACTCGGGAGGCTGAGGCAGGAGAATGGCGTAAACCCGGGAGGAGGAGCTTGCAGTGAGCTGAGATCCGGCCACTGCACTCCAGCCTGGGCCACAGAGCCAGACTCAGACTCCCTCTCAAAAAAAAAAAAAAAAAAAAAAAAAAACCTGATTGTGATATATTTTAGGAAGCCTGTGTCTTTTGAGAACAGTTGCAATAATATAACTAAACCTTGCAAAAGTCATGTTAATATGGAGATAAATAAGATACTCTGCCACACAGCAGGATTTAAGAAAGGATACAAAAGAGAGATGAGAAAAACTTCATAGTAACCACTGGATGTAGCACAAGGGAATAACATACCTTTCAAACTGTTCATCACCTTTCATCACTGGCTTCTGATTTTATAACATACACCAAAAAATAAATTCCCTTCCCTTGCCTCTCCAACACATATATTGAAGAAGTGTGGAAATTTTATTTCCCTTTAACTCAAAAAGCAAGTGATAAATTGGATTATAAAAAGCATTGGGAAAGAAAAGCCAACATAGACAAAAATGCTCAAGGCCAAATGGGAATTTCTCATGATGCCAAGGCCAATTTTCTAAGTTTCCAGATTCACTAAACCGTATTTCTTCACCACGCATTCCGTATAACATTCACTGATTGTGCACTAGGAATCCTCAAACTTGAAACGATCCACCAAAGTAGTTGTATGGTTCAGTGCCCTTTAGACTTACTAAAATTATGTCTTCCAGCTGACTTACAAAAAAAGAAATCTACCACTTTCAACTGGTTGCAATGAAATCCAAAATGGCATAGATTCAGTGGATTCCATGATGCAAGTTAGATTGTAGAGCAAGATGTTCTCTATGTTTTTGTTGTTGTTGTTGTTGTTGTTGCTGTTCTTGTTTTTTCTTCAGCCACAGAGACTATAGCTCCTCCTCATAATTATATTCCACTAAGGTAGGTTGGGATTTATTGGCTGTGAAATGCAGTTTCCAGATAATGCCTCTATGCACTATTTTCCACTGTTCCACTTCTATTAACAAGGACAATTCAAGGGCAAATACTAATTATGGTTTTGACACAGTTTTAACTCCATGTTTAGCTTTGAGAGTAATTCTGTAGCATGCCCCAATTCCCTTGTCAGTTTCCTCTACTTTTAATTTCCAAATTGAATGAACTTATGAACTCAAGGATAGACTCTGACTTTAAAAGTATATTGCCCCACTCAAAGTTTCAGTTCCATTTTTCAAAACAACACTTCCAATTAAAACCTGTTTATTAAGAACAAACCAGAAAAAATTAAAACACTAGAAAATAGCACTAAAACGAGCTTAAAAATCATACATCCTTTACTTTTGCCTATTTAATCACAGACTACTATAGTTAGGATAGACTTTTGTGATCCACTTTTCTAAAATTTAAACATATTCATTAATAAGAGTAACTTACACTCAAGGAAACAATGGTACTTCTCACTGAGATTTTTTAAAACTTGTAAATCTACTTTGTTTGTTGGCTGGTAAGTGCATTGTGTTTATGGAATCATTTCACAGCAGAGTGATTTATCTTGTGCCAAGCCTTTGTTGAGTTGAACATCTGACCTCCAATTGAACAGCAAATACATTCACATCATCTTAACATTTCTTGGTTTAGGAATGGTAAAAAGTAGCACACAAAAGCTTTCATACCATGAAAGAAAAGTAAGTTCAAATTATTTCCAACAGAAAGATTTGAACCCATTTCTAGCTTCCTAATTGCTATATAAAACATTCTGATATTAACAAAAGACCTGAAAATAATACCATGATTTTATATACATAATACCACAAAGTTAATGTATAGTCATGATACAATTATATATATCATAATTAATGTATATATAATTAATATAATATATAATAATGTATAATATATATAATTTTTATGTATAGTTTATGGAAAGCAGTGACTCATTAATGCCAGAAGTGTTGTTTTATGAAAAAGCAGTGAATGAATTATGTAAATTTTCAAATTTATTAGTTTTTAAACATATTATTTTTAAAAGTATAACTATATAAGTTAAAATATATTTTAAATTATAAATAAAAAGAAACATACAGCCGACTGGCATATAACCACTAGTAGATATACTAAATCAAGTATGATCAAATTAAACATTTGTAAGTAAAGAAATACACACATAGATAATAAGATTATGCTATATATCATATATCATATATAGTTTGTGTGAATATATTTATGCATATGTGTATTTTTAATATCATCATTCATTCAACACAAATATGACATGAGAGAGGCCTTTAAATGGTCACCTAATATTTAGGGCAGCAATATGTCTAGGTACAGACTATAAATATTTCCTATACTTTCCTGCAACGAAGTGTGGCCATGTGATTACGTTCTTGGCCAATGAATGTAAGTAAAAGGTTTTCTAGGGTGATTCTGGATAAGGTACTATTACTAATATGGGTACAAATAGATGAATTGTGCTTCTTTTGCTATTCTTTTTTGTTTTCTTGTGTTTTTTTTTGAGATGAAGTTTCACTCTTGTTGCCCAGGCTGGAGTTCAATGGTGCGATCTCGGCTCACTGCAACCTCCGCCTCCCGGGTTCAAGCAATTCTCATGCCTCAGTTTCCCAAGTCGCTGGGATGACAGGCATGCACCACCAGGACCTTCTAATATTTTGCATTTTGGTAGAGATTGGGCTTCTCCATGTTGGTCAGGGTGGTCTCAAACTCCCAATCTCAGGTGATCCATCCTCCTAGGCCTCCCAAAGTGCTGGGATTACAGGTGTAAGCCACCACACCCAGCCGTTCTTTTGCTATTCTTTCCTCCCTTTGGGCACTGGGAATGCAGGCAGGATGAGTGGAATTCCAGCAGTAATTCTAGATCACAGAATGATCCTCGGTTGGAAGATAAATGTTAGAAAGGTGCAAGAAATAGATGACCACTACTCTATCTGTCCTGGATTACTACCTCTGCATTCTTCTATATAAAAGAGAAATGACTTAACTTTGCGTAAGCCATTGCAATTTTTGGTGTTCTGTCACAGGTAACTGAACTTAATCTTCATTGGTAAGATACATCTGTAAGCACAATTATTTATTTTTTATTTACTTTTTGAGATAGGGCCTCACTCTGTTGCTCAGGCTGGAGTGCAGTGGTGCTATCATAGCTCACTGCAGCCTCAGGCTCAAGTGATCCTCCCACTTCAGCCTCCCCAGTATCTGGGACTACGGGAGCATGCCAGTGTGCCCTAAGTAGCAGAGATGTTCTCATGTCACTATGTTATCCAGGCTGGTCTCAAGATCCTGGCCTCAAGTGATCCTCCCATCTCAGCCTCCCAATGTGTGTAACGGCATAAAGTAAAATAGAGTCATTATACCTGAAGTGCGCAATCTGCTTTTTCTCATTTAACATGTTGAATGCATGTTTATTTATCATTACAAATTATTCTATATTCAATTTAGGGTGATTTTCAATTTAACTATAACTTATTTATTTAACAACATTTTAAATATTTTTTTTGCCAACTTGAATACTACAGTTTGTAAGCTAGAACAATTTTATTTCTGGATTAGTGTCTTTGTTATCCTACTTTTCAATCAGTTGTTTAAACTCTCTGAATAATTTTATCGTCTATTAAATAGGAATGGTACCTATTTCAGCAAGTTACCATGAAAATTAAGAGAAAAAAATTCATATAGCTGACACACATTAAATGTTCAATTTAATACCAGTTACTGGCAGCATCTTCACTGTTGACCTGCTTAAATCTTTCACTCTAATCCTTTTGCATAGCATACTAATTTCAAGCATATAAAGTATAACAAAATCTATTTCAGTGTACCATGACAATAACAAATCTAACTTGAAAGTGTTTCCTTGATGCTTTTGGCATCAATACACAATATTTTCTTTTAAACAGAAATATTTTCAAGTTTTAATGACAGCTGTTTCCATTTAAAGAATAGACATAATCACAAGAGTAGAGGAAAAGAGAAAATAGTGGTATATATATTTTAATTGCAAGTGGAATTCTACATATATTCTATCTCTTTTCCACAGTTTGAATCCTTCTCTTAAGAAAAACCTCTTCTAGGACTCTTTATAACTTTGAATTCAATTCTGTTGACATTACTGACTTGAAATCCATTCTATTAAATGATTTTAAACCAGAAGACAAAACAGGTTATATCATCAAGGCATATATCTATGTTATATGAACGGACTAATGTAGATCATAATGTTATATAACTTAGGAAAAAAATACTCAGCATCTGAAATTAACGGGGCTTCTACTTAGTTTTGCATTCTATCCAGATGAAATGCCATACTGAGTGACGTAGTTTGGATATATGGCCTCTCCAAATATCATGCTCAGATATCATCCTCAGTATTGAAGATGGGGCCTGGTGGGAGGTTTCTGGGACATAAGAAAGAATCTTTCGTGGCTTGATGCTGTCCTCTCACAAAATCTAGTCGTTTAAAGTGTGCAGCACCTCCCTCACTCCCTCTTTTACTCCAGTTCTCATCATGTGACATGCCAGCTTACCCCTTGCCTTCTGCCATGATTGTAAGCTCCCTGAGGCTTTCCCCAGATGCCAGGACCATGCATCTTGTACAAACTTCAGAACTGTGAGCCAATTAAACCTCTTGTCTTTATAAATTGCCCCATCTCAGGTATTTCTTTACAGCAACACAAGAATGGCCTGATACAGAAAATTTGTACTGAGGAGTGGGATATTGCTAAAAATTACCTGAAAATGTGGAAGCACCTTTGGAACTGGGTAACAGGAAAGGGTTGGAAGAGTTTGAAGGGCTCAGAAGAAAACAGGAAGATAAGGAAATGTTTAGAACTTCTTAGAGACTGGTTAAATGATTGAGGTCAAAATGCTGATAGTGATATGGACAGTGAAATTCTCGCTTACAAGGTCTCAGATGGAAGTAAGGAAATCACTGGGAACTGGAGCAAAGATCATACATGTTACGCTTTAGCAAATAACTTGGCTGCATTCTGTTTATGCCCTAAGGATTTGTGGAAGCTGGAACTTCAGAGTCATAATTTAGAGTATCTGTGAGAAGAAATTTCTAACCAGCAACGTATACAAGATGTGACCTGGCTGCTTCTAACAAGCAGCCTAATTCAGATGCAGGAGCAAATAAAAGACATTAAAGTTGGAACATCTATTTAAGAAGGAAGAAGAGTGTAAAGGTTTAAAAAATTTGCAGCCTGGCCATGTGTTAGAAAATTTCCAGGGGAAGAATCCAAGTGAGCTGTGAAGCAACCATTTAATACATTTGCATGACTCAAAAAATCCAGGTGCTGTTACACAAGACAATGGGGAAAAGGCCTTGAAGGCATTTCAGCAGTCTTCCAGGTATCCAATCACATCAAAGGCCCTTTGGCCTAGGAATAAAATTGTTTTCCTGGACCAAACCCAGAGCATCAGAGTCCTACACTACCTCAGAAAACTACTCCCTGAATCCTGGCTGCTCCAACTTCAGCCATAGGCTCAGAGGGTCCCAGATACTGCTCAGTCTGCTGCTTCAGAGAAGGCATGCCATAAGCCCTGGTGGCTGACAAGGCTTGGTGCTCTCTCCACTCAAATCTCATCATGAATATAGTTCCCACAATCCCCATATGCTGTGGGAGGGACTCAGTGGGAGGTAATTGAATCATGGGAGTGGTTACCTCCAGGCTGTTCTTGTGATAGTGAGTGATTTCTCATGAAATCTGATTATTTTATAAGTGGCTTTTCCCCCTTTTGCTTGGCACTTCTCCTTGTTGCAGCTATATGAAGAATGGCATGTTTGCTTCCCCTTCCGCCATGATTGTAAGTTTCCTGAGGCCTCCCCAGCCATGCTGAACTGTGAGTCAATTAAACTTCTTTCCTTTAAAAATTACCCGGTCTCATGTACGTCTTTATTAACAGCATGCGAACAAACTAATACAGTAAATTGGTACCACAGAAAGTTGAGTGTTGTTGTAAAGAGACCTGAAAATGTAGAAGCAAATTTTGAACTGGGTAACACGCAGAGGTCGAAACAGTTTGGAGGGCTCAGAAGAAGACAGGAAAATGTGGGAAAGTTTGGAACTTTCTAGAGACTTGGGGGGCCTAGAAGACAGGAAGACGTGGGAAGGTTTGGAACTTCCCAGAGACTTGTTGAATGGCTTTGACCAAAATCTGATAGTGACATGGACAATGAAGTCCAGGCCATGGTGGTCTCAGATGGAAATAAAGAACTTGTTGGGAACTGGAGCAAAGGTGATACTTGTTATACTTAAGCAAAGAGACTGATAGCATTTTGCCCCTGCCCTAAATATCTGTGGAAATTTGAACCTGAGAGAGATGATCTAGGATATCTGGTAGAAAACAATTCTAAGCAGCAAAGCATTCAAGAGGAAGCAGAGCATAAAAGTTTGGAAAATTTGCAGCCTGACAATATGATAGAAAAGAAAATCCCATTTTCTGGGGAGAAATTCAAGCTGACTACAAAAATTTGCATAAGTAACAAGCAGCAGAATGTTAATTGCCAAGACAATGGGGAAAATGTCTTCAGGGCATGTCAGAGGCCTATGTGGCAGCCCCTCCTATCACAGGCCAAGAGGAACAGGAGGGATAAATGGTTTTGTGGGTCTGGGCCAAGGCCCCCTGCAGTGTGCAGAATAGGGACTTGGCGCTCTGTTTCCTAGCCACTCCAGTCATGGCTAAAAGGGACCAAGGTACAGCTCAGGCCATGGCTACAGAGGCTGCAAGCCCCAAGCCTCGGCAGCTTCCACATGGTGTTGAGCCTGCGGGTGCACAGAAGTCAAAAGTTGAGATTTGGGAACCTCCGCCTAGATTTCAAATAATTCAAGGAAATGCCTGGATATCCAGGCAGAAGTGTGCTGAACAGACTGAGCCTTCTTGGCAAACATCTTCTAAGGCAGTTTGGAAGGCAAATGTGGGATTGGAGCCCCCACACAGAGTCCCCATTGTATCACTACCCAGTGGAGCTGTGAGAAGAGGACCACTGTCCTCCAGACCCCAGAAAGGTAGATCCACCAACAGCTTGAACTGCGCACCTGGAAAAGCCACAGACACTTGATGTCAGCCCATGAAAGCAGCCAGAAGAGCATGTGTACCCTGCAAAACCACAGGGATGGAGCTGCCAAAGGCTGGGGGAGCCCACCTCTTGCATTAAGGGTGACCTGGATCTAAGACATGGAGTCAAAGGAGAACATTTTGGAACTTTAAAGTTTAACGACGGCCCTGTTGAATTTCAGACTTGCATGGGGCCTATAGCCCCTCTGTTTTGGCCAATCTCTCCCATCTGGAATGGGTGGATTTACCCAATGTTTGCACTCTCATTGTATCTGTGAAGTAACTAACAAGCTTTTGATTTTACAGGCTCATAGGCAGAAGAGATACTGGACTTGGATTTCTTTTCTCAGATGAGATATTGGACTTGGATTTCCAGGTTAGCGCTAGAATGAGTTAAGACTTTGGGGGACTGTTGGAAGGGCATGAGTGTGTTTTAAATTGCAAGCACATGAGATTTAGGAGGCTCCAGGGGTGGAATAATATGGTTTGGCTGTGTCCCCACCCAAATCTCATCTTGAATTGTAGTTCCCATAATCCTTATGTGTCATGGGAGGGAGCAGGTAGAGATAACTGAATCATGGGGGTCACTCCCCTCATCCTGTTTTCATGATAGTGAGTTTTCATGAGATCTGATGGTTTTATAAGGGGTTTTCCCCTTTTGTTTGGCACTCTCTTTGTTGCCTCCATGTGAAGAACATGTTTGCCTCCCCTTCCACTATGATTGTAGGTTTCCTGAGGCCACCCCAGCAATTCTGAACTGAACAATTAAACCTCTTTTCTTATAAATTACCCAGTCTCAGGTATGTCTTTATTAGAAGCATGAGAATGGATCAACACAGTGGCTTTCACCTGGTGTTAAACCTGCAGGTATGCAGAGTGCAAGAGTTAAGAAGGCTTGTGGGCTTCCACTTATATTTCTGCGGTGTATAGAAAAGCCTGGGCACCCAGGGAGAAGCCTGCTTCAGGGGCAGAGCCCTTAAAGAGAAGCTCTACCAGGGAAGTGCAGAAGGGAAATATGTGGTTGGAGGACCCACACAGAGTTCCCACTGTGGCATTGACTAGTGAAGCTGGGGGAAGGAGGACACTGCCCTACAGACCTCAGAATGGTAGATCCACCAGCAATTTGCATCCTGCACTTGGAAAAGCACCCAACAGCCTGATAGAGCAGTGGCCAAAGAGGTGGAGTTGTCCAAGCCCTTGGGAGCCAACCCCTTGCAGCAGTGTGCCTTGGATATGGGACATGTAGTCCAAAAAATTATTTTAAAGTTTTGAGGTTTAATGACTGTCCTGCCAGGTTTCAAACGTTCATGGGGTCTAGAGCCCTTTTCTTTTAGCCAGTTTCTCTTTTTTGGAGCAGAAATGTTTACCTACTGCCTGCACCCTCTTGCATCTTGGAGGTAAATAAATTGCTTTGAATTTGCAGGCGCATAGGTGGAAGGGACTCACCTTGTCTCAGATGGAACTTTGGACTTAGGACTTTTGAGTTAATGCTGGGATGAAATAAGACATTGGGGGACTATTGGGAAAAGATTTTTGTATTTTGTAATGTGAGAAGGAAATGAGATTGTGGGTTAGGGGTGGAATGATATAGTTTGGATATATGTTCCCTCCAAATCTCATGTGCAGATATAATCCCCAGTGTTGAAGGCGGAGACTAGTGGAAATTGGGTCATGGGGAAGGCTCCCTCATGGCTTGGTGCTGTCCTCTCATGACATCCGGTTGTTTAAAGTGTTTGGCACCTCCCCAACTCCCTCTCTTGCTCCTGTTCTCACCATATGATATGCCTGCTCCTGCTTTACCTTCTTCCATGATTGTAAGCTCCCTGAGACCTCCCCAGAAGCCAAGCAGATGTTGGCACCATGCTTCCTGTACACCTTACAGAACTGTGAGCCAATTAAACCTCTTTTCTTCATAAATTACCCAGTCTCTGATACTGCTTTATAGCAACACAAGAATAGCTTAATACACTGAGATACTGTACATTCATATTAACTGTCAAAATGAAAAGAAAGCTGGAACTATGGGTCAAAATAAAAATCTTGGTTAACGACTTTGCCTCCAGCAAACTCCTTATAGCTAGAGGGTTAGAAGAGAGATTTTTCATTTAAAGGCACACAATTGGGAAAAGGAAGCACTACATCAGAGAAATCAATTAGTTTAGACCAGAGATTTGAGGAATTTAAGAAAATTGTATTCAAGTACATAAAGAAATATCTGGCAGTCCTTACCCTATGGCTAAGTTAAAAAGAAACCTTTAGTTATTTCAAATGAACAACTCCAGTGAGCATCAAACCCATTAGATTTCCCCTCCTATAGACTCTGTGGACTGAAGTAAACACAGAGGGAAAAGGTTGTTCTCAATAAATCATAATTAATCATAATTGAAGAATCAGAATAGAGTTAACAAACATAATGAGGCATTTGGTATATCTGAGTTAAACTAGAGTTAAACTAAACAATAAACTTGGCAATTATTTCAGATATAATCAAATATTCAGGGTTTCTAGGTTAACAGTCCATTGCAGTCAGGTTTGCACAGGTAGAATTATTAAGTAAAAGTACTCACTGGAATTATTTAGATAATTAAGAAGAGTGGCTCCCACAGCAAGGTTGCGGGGACAGGGATGAGTTCTCTGCATTTATTATCCAGTGTGCCCAAATTTTATGTAATTTAATCAACAATTTATTGAACAAATTAGAATTAGTCATGACATTCATCATAGTATCTACTAAATAAGGTTCTAAGTATATTTTCAGAAAAAGCGTTCCTGAATAAAAGAGAAAGTTGGCATATTTAAAACAAATTAATCCTATAATTTATGAGGTGATGTGTTCTGATTGAGGAGGTCCTCTTGGAATATGCTTAAGGGCACCATACTGATATGTGATAAAATGCAAAATTGATAGGCATGAAACTTTTTTAGACATGGTCAACAAGAGAGATTGTCTGGTAGCAATTTTCAACACAGGTTTTTTTGACTGATACTGGAAGGTGGGGCTGCCCAAAGAAAATCTATTTAGAACCACATTTTCACAGCCTATGCTTTTGTCACATTCTCAATTCTATTTTGAAATAGCTTAGAATATTTTATAAATATATACTTTTCTATCACATTGTACCACTTTGAAGGTAAGGACATTTTCTATCATATTTATGACTCCTCACTGTCTAGTACAGAATTGTGCATGGGGTTCAGATTCAATAAATCATTAATGTTGGAGAAAAATAAACTTGACCTGGAGAAGTATGTGAACCTTGACATTGCAAATCATTATTTTTCACATTCTCTTACTTTTCCTAATAAATAATTCTTTTATTTTTGCCCCTCTCCTCATTTTGTCTGCTTTTACTTATTTTACACTTTTGCCCTTTAAGTAGGTCCTATAGATAGGGGTTGAAGAGACTTAGAGCTAAGATCCTGGGGATTTTTTGTTGAAGTAAAAGCTTTCTAATAAGAGGATTATATTAAGCTTATTCTTCCTCCATGACTGAATTTACAGATCAGCAGAGAAACTGGACGGCTGAAAAAATGGCAGAGAGTGAGAAATGTATATGTTTGAGAAATGAGGCCTGACGAAGAGAGGTGCTGTGTTTGGCAGTGACAGCCTGAATCTCAATATGCTTTAAAGCCATCATTAATACAATTAGGCTAATCAAACCTACCTCTCAAAGCTTTTCTGAAAGAAAGCTGTGAAGCTTTTCTTAGAGAAGCTGTTGTAAATTGGAGAAAGTGTTTAAAATAGTCGTAGATTCCCATCAAGATAAAGGTAGCAAATTCAAGTATTTCAGTTCTCAAAGTCCACAGATCTGTCCCTGGCAACTACCACTGTTACTATTATTTCTAACTGCACTTCCCACAATAACAGAAGTGACATATTCCTCCAAAGACACTGGGGATGAAAGCTATGAAATGCTTTTCCAAAAAATCTGACTCTCACTTTCATTCTTCCGTCCACTACTGCTGGCAGGAAACCTCCGCTTTTCCAGTGGCATAAAAGATTATCATGGTGTGGACATATATGATGTTCTCATTTTACTGGAGTTCAGTACACATTTCCCCGTAAAGATCATGTCTGTAATAGCAAGTTACTACTGTTCATTAATATAATTCTAGAAGTAAGTTATCAAAAAAGACTTTGCTAAGGCAATGTGGGGATCTCAATACCATTCCAGCACTCTTTCCAAAGTAAAGGCTTTCTAAGTTGCCAGTAATAACCTAGAAAATACAGTGTTGAAACATAAGCTGTTATTTAGGTTGGTATACTTGGCAACATTATTTTTTTCTGGAAAACTAACAAGAGGAAATCATGTAAATGTACTTTGAGCTGAGGTTGCCATCGCCATATCCCATGGCCTCACAGTGTCTCCCATTGCTCAGACATTCCCTTTGAGTCCCTATTCCCTACATGTACCACCCACACATTTCTCTTCCAATCTTCTCTTTTTTCTCCAGACCTTTCTGTTCACACATCTTCACACATGGTTCGGCATGTCCCCCAGTGACATTCCCTTTTCAACGCTAACTTTTAAGGTTTTAACCTCTGCCACTAAAGGCAGCAACTGTATTTCAGTTCAGAGCTATGGTAGAGAAGCGTCCTCATTGATTGCGTGCAGTGGGTTCACTGAGCTTAGGTGATGAGTCTGTCTTACTGCAGCCTCTCAGTAAATATCTATTTTACAAAATCATTAAACAATTAAACAATGTACGACACTTGTAGAATCAGTGTCTGCCAGGAAGGTATATGTGAAAAAGATCTGATCATGTGATATACTCTCAAATAAGTAACCGTCCCATCCAAGGACAATGAGCAGATAATGAGCAAGAAGAAAAAGAGAAAAAGAAAAGAGCTGAATGTATTTGGAGACTGCTTAAGCAGTGAACCGAACAGCCAAGAGCATTCCAATTCTGTAATCCTTTCAGTGTTTGCTCAGCTTACTGCATAGATTTCTCACTGTCTAGTAACTCGACCATTGCAATAATTCAATAAATACAAAGCAATTATAGTAATACAAAATTGTCCTAATCAACATCATTTAGGACTATTTGATCATTTTATTACATTATTCATTCACCACAACAGCCTTCCTGACCCCAGAGATTTACTCTTCCTTTCCTGGAGTAACGTTAACCTTTCTTACTTATAGTAGGCATTGTTTTGAGGAAGAAAATCAAAGTTCCCTTAACTTTGATAGTCTGTGGATTTTAATTTTCCTTATGGAGAAGTTGTTTAATGGGGAAAAAAAGTAGAACTCAAAAGGCTTGCAGAGTTTCAGCTCAGATCATTTAACAACTTGTTTTAAAGTTATCCAATGAAATTATTTCAGATAAAACCCAAACTCCTTATTATGGTATGAAATGACTTGCCTCAAACTGCATTTTCAACCTCATTTATCTTAACTTCTTTCATAAGACCACTCAACCCAATAAAAAGAAACCATGCATTCTATGTTCATTGCTTGTGTCTTCTACCATGTGGTTCCCTCTGTTTGGCAGGCACCACATTTTCTCTTGCCATTCTAAGTGCTATCTATTATAAAGGTCCAGCTAAAATGTCATAATTTTTACAAGGCTTTTCGTAATCACTACATATGAACATAATCTGTTTGAATGTCTTCAATAATTTACCTCTTATAATGCTTAATGTTTTCTAAAGTGCATTTTATATCAGGACATCAATTAAATAGAACAGACACTGTGTCAGATTCATCTGTGTGTCACCACAGTGCAATTTATCATACATATTAAATGCTGAAAAGTTATCTATTTTCTGAAAAAAAAAATGAGTTTAGAAATAACAACTTGGTATTTGTAATCTTCAGCATAATGAAGGTCTCAAACATCATTGCTCAATTCTCAGTAAAATATACAAGCAAAACTTCAATATGATTTGGAAAAATTTCCATTTTCAAACTGTCTGTTTTTCTGTGACATTCATGAAAGATATAGCAGCATTTTCCTTAGCCACTTACTTTAAAAGTATCCTCAATACTACCATGATTTTTCTCCTGGTCTTTGGGTGTAATCACATGTCTTGGATTTCTTCATCTTCTCAGTTACATGGTGCATTAACACAAGCATGATTGGTACATCATCCATGCATGGCAGTATTAAGAATTATCATATTGCTTACACTTTTGATTTTAGCATGAAGACAGTTATGTCGGCTATTGCTCTTTAGATATTAATGAAATTAGCACCACTCTTCCTTTCCATTATCAGTTTGCTACCCTATACCCCCATCTCCCTCCTTTATTCAGTGAAAAGCAAGAGAACAGCAATTTGAACTTTACCTCCTTCATCATTCTCTCTGTAATAACTAATGTAGCAGCAGGTTACTCCAATTAGTAGCCTAATCTGAGTGCTTGTGATGGACAAGCAGGATTGACTCACAAAGAAAAAGAAGTCTGTAAACAGAGTTGGAGAGGCCCCTCAAAAAAAAGTAAAAAGAACGAAAGAAATCTCTTCTACAGGAAAAAGAGGCCAGAGTATATAAGCACAGTTTAAAACCATGAGCCAGGTCTGAACGAAAGAATGATGCAATACAGTTCATGGTCTAACACTTAATGCCTCTGCCAGCCCTTCTCCTGTGGGACCCATACCTGAGTCCTAGAGAGAGAGAGAATTGCATTAAAGCATAAAAGTGCATATAAAAACTAAGAGTTGCCTTACAGCAGCATCTATCAGACACTGAAAACACAGGACAAGTCTTCGTGGTGTCTTTAGTGAGATTATACAGAAATTCTTCCTAATGGAGATGACATCAGTACCTTTGAAGGAGGCATATTTCCACCTTTGGGATCTTTGCTGCAGCCAATGATGTAAAATATCACTGCAATCCCCTGAACTGGAAAGAAGAAAACTAGCAAAGGAGACATGATATTCCAAGGGTTTACCATTTTATGCTCTCCCTGGAGATAGACAACCTAAACTAAACACCGAGGCATATAAGAAAGCTATACAGCCACCATTAGCTAGTTGGAATAGGACCAAGGGAAAAAACAAAACAGTATATTGGTTTGTTGTATTGTCTTTGCATGCTAATCTTTCATGGGGTGTTTTATTGTTAAACACATTTCTTTCCTTCATCATCAATCTTCTTGAAAGTGTAAACTGCATTTCTTTTTCTTTATTTTTACCTACATGCATTCTTTAATTTCCTACAATTGTATTTCATCTCCAGCCACTCTACTGAAAAGTACTCAATGCAGGACACCACTGACTCTCTTGGGGCAAGAGTAACAACACCTTTCTCAGGTCTTATCCTATTCATCACTTGTGTGATGTTCACATCATAATACATTCCTCTATCTCTTTTTACTCTTCCTTCTAGGGCTCCTTTCATGGGCAGTCATCCTTTTTTGACTCATTTCAGGCTCTCCGGATTCTCTGAGATAAACATCACTCAAGAATTTACATCATATGTTTGCTTTCTGCATTCAGTATTCATGAATCAACTTTCTAACACATGACTTAATATACAAATTCCTGGGCATCACATCCCCCACCCCCACCAGTGTAACTGCCATCTGTATACGGATGACCTAGTTTTTATACTTTGGTTGACTTCAAAACCAAAAATTGTAGCTCAATGATGAGGACATGCAGGCACTTCACAAACTGTAAAACAATATTAGATCCTACTGGAAGTCTCTCCCCAGCTTCTCCTCATTTTTCTCCTCCATTCTTTATCCTGTTCTTAGCATTACCATCTATCAACAATTCAAATATAAAAAGTCTTCCTCTCTGTTTCCTAATTCTAGTCACTCATCCCTAATACAAATGACAAATGTATGCACTTCTCCTCATTTTATCATTTTTGAATGTAAATGTTAGCTGCATTACTAATAAAGCTGTTTGGGAAAACTGACATAGGTCTTTGGTGATAGTAGGTTTTCTAGTGCACTTCTCTCTCTCATTCATTCATCTGCATGTCTAGGCAAATACACCCCCACTCACTGAGCAGAGCCTATCTGGTTCGGAGGAAGGACTTTGAAGCCATGGCGTTTGATTTTTTTCAACCCTCTTCAAGATGTGAGCATGGTATATGTGGTTATACTCATTTTACTATCAGAATATGTAGCATTGTATAATAATAGGTAAAATAAGTATATATATATAGTAAAATAAGAGTTCAAATCCAGTTCCCAAGTTTTATCTACTGCCCCAACAATATCTGTGTGTGTCCCATACATTGAATCCTCACAATTGCAGTTTCCCTCCATTCTGTCACCTCTCCTCCCTACTTGACACACTGCTCATCTGTTTCTCTTCACACTTCGCCCAGATGCTGTAATAAGCACCCAACTGGTAGATCTTTCTCCTGTCTCTGTGAGCCCACTTATGGCTCATCCATTTGTTCACGCTGGTCATTCAGTTTACAGTGTTCTCAGAGAGACCTCTACTTGAAAAAATCCACCAACTCTTTCAAGGCTTAACCAAAGATGACCTCTTCTGGAAAACGCTAGTGTTTTCCCAGGCAGAATAAAGTTTGTCTTCATGCTACCACAGCACGTAGGTAATTCCACTGGTGGAAAGCTCAGCAAATTATCTGTGGCCCTAATGATATTTTCAATGAGCTTCATTATTGTTGTCTAGCCAGTATGTAGCACAGCGCTGTAATGTAGTGAAGATCTGATAACTATGTAATGGATTTAAATGAATCTTGTCAGTTCTGTAGATAACTGGGCATGTGAAGTGCACATTTTTTTTTTACCCCAAAAATGCATACAGTGAGAGATGGGCTTCGAAGATAGTAAAATTAAAAATTAGATCACTCTATTTCAGAAGTAGTCTTCTTCAGGTTTCCATCTTTCATTTCAATTTTCTTTATTCAGTATCCAGATATTTCTGACATCACATATAAGCATAACTTTTGGAGTTCATTGAATATGTTTTTCTAATAAAACCAAACATCAGCTCAAAAGTCAATTTTAAAAAATGTATAAGCTATATCTGGAATAATACATTTTTCGGGCCAGAATTTAGTTAATGCCAAACTTTAATATTGGTCTCATTAAGATATATATAAGGAGGTCATAAGAATAATTAATTAATCATTAATTTTATTGCTGACTTAATGACAGAAACCTTTCATGTAAAACTCAGCAACAAAAGTAACATATTCCAATTGCATCACAGAATTCTTAAAAGTCTGCAAAGTAAAATCTCAAAGCAATGGTATAAACATGCATTTGCAAGGGTCTTTTTTTCTTATAATGACTTCTTTTCTTCTGGGTAGATATCCAATATTGGGATTGCTGGGTCAAATGGTAATTCTACTTTTAGTTTTTTAGTGAAGCTCCATACTGTTTTCCATAGTGGCTGTACTAATTTACATTTTGACTAGCAGCGTAAAAGTGTTCCCTTTTCACCACATCCATGCCAATATCTATTATTTTTTGATTTTTAAATTGTGGCCATTTTTGCACAGGTAAGGTGGTATCTCATTGTAGTTTTAATTTGCATTTCTCTGATAATTAGTGATGCTGAGCATTTTTTTCATATGTTTGTTGGCCATTTGTTTATCTTCTTTTGAGAATTGTCTATTCATATCCTTTGCCCACTTTTTGATGAGGTTATTTGTTTTTGCAATTGCAGAAATATGAAACCAGACTAAATGTCCATCCACCAATGAACAGATAAAGACGGTGGGGTATATATACACCATGGAATATTACTCAGCCATAAAAAGGAACAAAATAATGGCATTTGTAGTAACCCGAATGGAGTTGGAGATTATTATTCTAAGTGAAGTAACTCAGGCATGGAAAATCAAATATCACATTTCCTCAGTTATTAGTGGGAGCTAAGCTATGAGAACACAAAGGCTTAGGAATTATACAATGGACTTTGGGGACTCGTGGGAAGGGGCTGAGGGGGCTGAGGGATAAAAGACTATACATTGGTAACAGTGAACACTTCTTGGGTGACAGGTACACCAACATCTCAGAAATTACCACAAAAGAACTTATCCATGTAACAAAAAACAACCATTCCTCCCAAACTAATGAAATAATAAATAAATAAATAAACAGCAATGGCAAACACAGAAGTACTCTTGGAATGTGGATGGGAAAAATAGTATATACAGATTCTATTCTGATGCTTTAATTTTAATTTATTTTATTCTCATTAAAATGCATTGTCAGGATGAAAATGTAAGGTACACAACTAAGCAAGATTTTCTATTTATCTCTTCAGCTGCTAATTACAACACATTCTCTCTCACACTATAATTTTATGAAGTGTTCACAACTATTACTTTCAAGAATTAAGAAACATTTCATATTTCCAGGCCAAAAAATTTACCACAGACAGAGCTCTGTTTTAATTATGCAAGCTATTTGTTTTGGCTTTAAGTTCCAACTTCTTCACTGCAATTTTTATAATGACAGAAACATTTTTATATTCCTTTCATCTTGGTGAAATATTTTGCTATGATTATGGCTTAACCAATAGCAATTGTAGAAGTAATTCAAAAAGGCCAATGTATCATAGTACACATCCATGTATATACATATACACACACACGCGCACACACATACATACATACATACAGAGAGAGAGAGAGAGATACTGCCAGGGCTTTATTTTCAGTTCTGGTGCTAATATGCACAAAAATAAACGTCACCAAAAATTGTTTTAATGTCAAATGAATTTTCAATCTACCTATTGTCCTGAGCATTTATTTTCTTATTTTAAGGTATTACTTTTTCTAAGTCAGTTAATAGCAAACACATGAAAAGGTTTAAACCTAAAAAGTAAGACTACATATATAAACAACTTTGGGTTTCAAAATAACAAGAAAAATTTTATAAGTAATCTACCAAATATTATTTTATACTGTGGAGCATCCATTTTAGTCAATATATTTAACTATTCTTTGTACAAATCTCTATTCAGTCAAACATAAACAATATTTGAAAACACTGTGTGATATTTATGTTAACTTCCCATAAGCATTCCCTGGTGGCTACATGAAAAAAAAAAAAAAATTGGTTTAAAAAAAAAAAAAAAACACCAAGAAGACAAAGAAGAAAAGTCAACATCTTGAGCTAATGGACATCATGATACAGATTTGGATGAGTCAAATACTTGCTGGTTGCTTGGGCTACGGCTTTTTAATTTATATAAATTGTTTTCTGTAAGTACCATCAAGTAAGTCAAAGATCATGGTGAGATTTTCTACTCAGTCAATTTGTTTTGATCAAAAAACTCTTTAGCAAGTAACTGGTTTTACAGTTTGTACGGTTATATTTATAAAATAATGTAAAATTAAATGAAAATGTGAGAAAATAAAAATAGAGAAAAATAATTAGATCTTTTACTGACCCTTATTTTATTTTTTTAAAGCTAAGCATAATTTTATTTTAGAACTGTTGCCTTGCAGCCAATCAACAGTCATTTAGACATATAGCATGAGCAAGAAATGTGTCTTTTCTGTGTTGAATCACTGAGATGTTCTGTCAGTGGGGTTAATGTGCCCATCAAAATCTCCCTAATACCTAAACAAGTACCAAGAGTGGGATCCTGCTACAATTAAAACAAAAATGGTTGTCACTGCCTTAGCATTCAGGCAGCTGGTGTCAAAGAACTAGTATTGGAGGCTGGCAAGGCAATATGCCATGTTATGCAATGGTAAAATATTTGATCAACCTTACTTGCAATAAATTGGGAGGCAAATTATATGCCTAGTACTTAGTAAAGCACAACAAATGTTGGGTGCACACATATGTGTATGTGTTATAAAACCATTATTATAATTTATTTGAGAAGAGAATTTAACATGAGTGATAGAAATATCACCAACTACCAATAAAGGTTTACATAAGCACTATTCATATAAATGTTTATATTAAATATTTTCAAGCTAGTTGTTAAAATATGAGATGATATGGCTTAGCTTATGTTTTTAAACTATTTAATAATTAAAAGAAAATATACAAATGGCCCCCAGTTATAAGTGGGAGCTAAGCTGTTTTTTCAAATGTGAAAAAATGTTCAACATCACTAATGATCAGGCAAGCACAAATCAAAACCAAAATGCAATACCACCTTACTCTGGCAATAATGGCCATAACCAAAAAAAAAAAAAAAAAAAAAAAAAAAAACAGATGTTGGCATGGATGTGGTGAAATGGGAACACCTCTGCATTGCTGGTCATAATGTAAACTAGTACAACCACTATGGTAAACAGTGTGGGGAATCCCTTAGAGAACTCAAAGTAGAATTACCATTTGATCCAGCAATCACACTATTGGGTATCTACCCAGAGGAAAAGAAGCCATTATACAAAAAAAGATATTTGCACACGCATATTTATAGGAGCACAATTTGCAAATGCAAAAATATGGAATCAGCCCAAATGCCCATCAATCAACGAGCTGATAAAGAAATTGTGGTATATATACATGATGGGATACTACTCGGCCATAAAAAGAAAAAAAAAAAAATGAATTAATGGCATTTGCAGCAACCTGGATGGGATTGGAGATTATTATTCTAAGTGAAATAATTCAGCGATGGGAAACCAAACATTGTATGTTCTCACTCATAAGTGGGAACGAAGCTATGAGGATGCAAAGACACAAGAATGATACAATGGACTTTGAGGACTCAGAAGGAAAGGGTGGGAAGAGCGTGAGGGACAAAAGGCTACAAATTGGGCTCAGTGTATACTGCTTGGGTCATGGGTGCACCAAAATCTCACAAATCACCACTAAAGAACTTACTCATGTAATCAAATACCACTTGCCCCCAAAAACCTATAGAATTAAAAAAAAAAAAAAACTGTACCACCAAACAATTGTTTAAAAATGATGCATGTTGTCCACTTCCAGGTAGTTCTAGTGATAACAATAGCGGTCGATGCACACTCAATTTCAAAGGAATTCCTTACTAGTATATTAAAACCTTTATGAGAACCCTGTGATTTAGGTTTATCCTCATTTTCCAAATACATTTCTGAGGTATAGAAGGATTTTCAGATTTGACCAAAGTAAAACAATGAGAAAGATGAAGACTAAAGTTATACAGTTCCATCTAAAAGAAAGATGTGTTTCTGTATTACATAAAGCCAAAATCCATCTAACGAAAAGCCATGAAGAAATAGAAATGGTTTGATTAACATCAGAAAGAAAGCATGTGTATCTCTCTCATGATGATGCCATGGTTTATAGAATTCCCAGAACAATTATCACCAAGGCCAGTCGGGGGAGGGGAGAGAGCAATGTGCTTTTACTGATTTATTGTGAATCACAAAACCTACAATTATGTATTATTTTGTGAATAAGTACATACTGTTTGATATTGTTCATTTGTACAAGATTAGATTCTGAGAATGTCAGCAATGAGATGGATTATGCTTTTGCAGAGAAAGAGTAAAGAAAGAAGACGCAGGAAACTAGCAACTACCAACGATACTGAACATATCAGTCTAGCAAAACGTTTAAGTATGCAGTTTTAAAGACAGTCTTAGAGATATTAGAAACACTATTTATTTATTTATTTATTTATTTATTCATTCATTTATTTTGAGATGGAGTCTCGCTCTGTCCCCCTGGTTGGAGTGTAGTGGCACAATCTAGGCTCACTGGAACCTCCGCCTTCTGGGTTCAAGCGATTCTCCTGCCTCAGCCTCCCAAGTAGCTGAAATTACAGATGCGTGTCACTGCGCCCAGATAATTTTTGTATTATTAGTAGGGGCGGAGTTTCACCATGTGGGTCAGACTGGTCTCAAACTCCTGACCTCGTGATCCATCCACCTTGGACTCCCAAAGTGCTGGGATTACAGGCTTAAACAACTGCACCCGGTCAGCACTACTTATTTTTATAGATTTGCCACGAAAAGTCTCTGGTATCATTTAGTACTATGTCACATTACAACTTCAGAGGAAAAGGCAGACTTGGTATTCAGTTCAGAAGTGTAGCTGTGTTGGTGATAAGCAAGTTACTGGGGCCTGAGCTCTAAATATTTTGTTTTGACTTATAAGGAATAAAATTATCTTACAAGATTGTTGTGAAAATTGAACATATAAGGAGTGAATGTTTGGTATAGGCATACTTTGAAGACATTGTAGATTCAACTCCATATCACCCCAATACAGCAAATATTGCAATGATGCAAGTCACATATATTTTTGGTTACCTAGTGCATTTAAAAGTCATGTTTACACTAAAGAGCTTCTGCACAGCAAAAGAAACTATGTGCAGAGTGAACAGACAACCTACAGAATGTTAAAAATTTTTTTCAATCTCTCCATCAGACAAAGGGCTAATATCCACAATCATCAGACTAAGGGCTAATATCCAGAATCTACAAAGAACTTAAACAAATTTACAACAAAAAAACAACCCCATCAAAAAGTGGTTAAAGGATATGAATAGGCACTTCTCAAAAGAAGACATTTATGTGGTCAAGAAAAATATGAAAAAATGCTTATCATCACTGGTCATTAGAGAAATGCAAATCAAAACCACAATGAGATACCATCTCACACCAGTTAGAATGATGATCATTAAAAAGTCAGGAAACAACAGATACTGGAGAGGATGTGGAGAAATAGGAATGCTTTTACACTGTTGGTGGCAGTGTAAATTAGTTCAACAATTGTGGAAGACAGTGTGGCGATTCCTCAGGGATCTAGGGCCAGAAATATCATTTGACCCAGCAATCCCATTACTGGGTATATACCCAAAGGATTATAAATCATTCTGCTATAAAGACACATGCACACGTATGTTTATTGCAGCATTATTCACAATAGCAAAGACTTGGAACCAACCTGAATGTCCATCAGTGATAGACTGGATAAAGAAAATGTGGCACATATTCACCATGGAATACTATGCAGCCATAAAAAAGAATGAGTTCATGTCCTTTGCAGGGACACGGATGAAGCTGGAAACCATGATTCTCAGCAAACTAACACAGGAACAGAAAACCAAACACCGCATGTTCTCACTCATAAGTGGGAGTTGCACAATGAGAACACATGGACACAGGGAGGGGAACATTACACATTGGGGCCTGTCAGGGGGTGGGGGGTTAGGGGAGGGATAGCATTAGGAGAAATACCTAATGTAGATGATGGGTTGATGGGTGCAGCAAACCACCATGGCATATGTATACCTATGTAACAAACCTGCACGTTCTGCACATGTATCCCAGAACTTAAAGCATAATAAAAAAAAGTTATGTTTACACTATACTGTGGTCTACTAGTGTGCAACAGCATTACATCTAAAAAAGTGAACATATCCTAATCAGAAAACACTTTATTGCTAAAAAATGCTAACAATCATCTGAGCCTTTAGTGAGTCCTAAATGTTTTGCTGGTGGAGGAACTTACCTTGGTATTATTGGCTGTTGACTGATCAGGGTGGTGGTTGCTGAATGTTGGGGTGGCTATGAAAATTTCAGAAATTAAGACAATAATGAATTTTGCCACATTGATTGACTTTTCCTTTACAAAATATTTACCTGTAGCATGTGACGCTGTTTGATAGCATTTTTCCCACAGTTGAACTTCTTTCAAGATTAGAGTCTATGCTTTCAAACTCTATGTGATGGTTAATATTGAATGTCGACTTAATTTGATCAAAGGATGCAAACTATTGATCCTGGATGTGTCTGTGAGCGTGTTGCCAAAGGAGATTAGCATTTGAGTCACTGGGCTGGGAAAGGTAAACCCACCCTTAATCTGGAGGGGGGGGGGGCACCAACTAATCAGCTGCCAGTGCAACCGGAATATAAAGCAGGCAGAAAACCATAAAAAGGCTAGATTAGCTTAGCCTCCCAGCCTCCAGCCTCCTCTTGTGCTGGATGCTTCCTGCCCTTGAACATCAGACTCCAAGTTCTTCAGCTTTGGGACTTGGACTGGCTTCCTTGCTCCTCAGCTTGCAGATGGCCTGTTATGGGACCTTGTGATCATGTGAGTTAACGCCACTTAATAAACTCGCTTTTATATATACATATATATCTCCTATTAGTTCTGTCCCTCTAGACTGACAAATACAATCTATCACTGCTTTATCAACCAAATTTATATAATATTCTAAATCATTTGCTGTCATTTCATCATATTTACTGGGAGTAAATTCCATCTTTGCTCATCCATAAGAAGTAAATCCTTATCCATTTAGGTTTTATCATGAGAGTACAGCAATTCAGAAACTTCTGGAGACTCCACTTCTAATTTTATTTATCTTGCTATTTCCACCACCTCTGCAGTAAATTCCTACACTAAAGTCTGGAGCCAAAGTCATTCATGAGGGTTGGAATCAACTTTTGAAAAAATAAGATTTGAAATAGAAAATTATCCTGAACTCAAGGGTTGTACAATCAATGTTGTGTTGGCAGGCCTGAAAACAACATTATTCGCCTTGTACCTCTCCATCAGAGCTCTTGGCTAACCAGGTGCATTGTTAATAAGCAGGTATGTTTTGATAGAAAATTTCGTTTCTTTAAGCAGTAGGTTTCAGTAGTGGGCTTAAAATTATTGAGTAAATTGTGCTGTAAGCAGAGGTACTATCATCCAGGGTTTGTCGTTCCATTTATAGAGCACAGTCAGCCTAACTCTTTAGGGTCCTTAGGGTTTTCAGAAAGATATATGAGCACTGACTTCAATTTAAAGCCATCAGCTGCATTGACCTATAACAAGAGAGTCAGCCCATCCTTTGAAGCTTTGAAGCAAGGCATCGACTTCTCTCTGGTTCTGAAATTCCTAGATGCCATCTTCTTCCAATAGAAGGTTGTTTTGGCTACACTGAAAATTTGTTGTCTAGCGTGGTCCATTTCAGCAATGATCTCAGATACATCTTCTGGATAACCAGTTTGCTGTGATTTCTACATCAGCACTTGCTGCTTCAGCTTGCACTTTGATGTTACGGAGACAGCGTCTTTCCTTAAACCTCATGAACCAATCTCTGCTCACTTCAAAGTTTTCCTTTGCAATTTCCTCATCTCTCTCAGCCTTTATAGAACTGAAAGGAGTTAGGGCCTTGCTCTGGAATTAGGCTTTGGCTCAAGGGAATGTCGTGGCTGCTTTGATCTATACAGACCATTAAAACTTTCTTCATATCAGCAATAAGGCTGTTTTGCTTTCTTATCATTTGTGTGTTCACTGGAGTAGCACTTTTAATTTCTTTCAAGAACTTTTCCTTTGCATTCACAACTTGGATAACTGGACCAAGAGGCCTAGCTTTTGGCCTGTCTTGGCTATTGACATGCCTTCCTCACTAAGCTTAATCATTTCTTGCTTTTGATTTATATTGAAAGATGTGTGACTCTTTCTTTAACTTGAGTACTTAGAGGTGACTATAGGATTACTAATTGCCATAATTTCAAAGTTGCTGTGTATCAGCGACTAGGGAGGCCTAGGGAAAGGCTGAGAGATGCGGCAACAGCTAGTCGATGGAGCAGTCAGAACACACACCACATTTATTGATTAACTTTGCTGTTTTATATTGACATGGTTCATGACACTCCAAAAGAATTACGATAGTAACATCAAAGATCACTGCTCACAGATCACAATAACAGATACAATAATAATAAATTAATTTGAAATATTGTGAGAATTCCCAAAATGTGACCCAAACACATGAATTAGGCATATACTGTTGCAAAAATGATGCCAAAAATTTGTCATTTGGAAAAAAAATGCATTGTCTGCAAAGCACAATAACACAAAGTGCAATAGAATAAGCTTTGCCTGTACAGAGCTTAACTTCACAGTAGGAACCTGGAAAAGTTATATTATTATTGTGATGGCTGTTGCCGCTGCTATACATTAAGGAGCTGCCAGAAAATCACTGATTTTCAACATTCTAATCTTCGAGCTCAAATTGTTCATGTACAATTTCAGAACCTAGGCTGTAAATGTAACGCCCCATTCCCTAAAATTCTTAATTCACTGTGAAATGCAGACATTATCGCTATTTTTCCTTAACAGGGAAAGCCAACTTACTCAGACTCCATGAGAGAGGATATAAAAGAGTTAACCAGCTTATTTTGCTTAACACCTAATAAATACCTCTTGCAAATCAACACGTCTCTTAAGATTTCAGTGAAAATTTCAAATTTGTCTTTCTAATCCTCAGAGTAAGAGAGTCATAGGATAGAAGAAGGCAGAAATGGTACATTGGTTTTCATTTTGATACCTTCAACAATTGATTGGTGGTGTCTGGCTAGAGAGCCCTCTGTGGAAGCTTCCGCTGCCCAGCCTTTCCAGTGAAAGGATGCCGTGATCAGTTAATAATGTTTGCCACAGAAAAAGAAAGCTAGTAAGAATCCTCGGTGTTTGTTTAAGGAGTTCATTACTAATGTTGAAATGTTGCTTGGAAATAAGACAACCAAAGAAAATGACTTCCCATCTTAATCTTCATTATTAATAAGCAAGATAACTATTGGTTTCCTACCAGACAACTAAAAGAGCACCTACCATTAAACAATGAAAGGCATCTCTACACTAACATGCTTGCCTGACAACTATGTCCACGGTATATTCTGAAAGATAGGTTAAAATGTTCACCACTGTGATGTTAGATCAATTTAAACCTTTTTTAAAAAATTTTATCTGTAACTTAGTAAAAATACCTCTAAGTTTTCTTTGGGGATTTAGTGACAATGTATAGCATAGTGTCAGACACACAAAAAGAACTCCTTATATGGCTATAATTATTATAATGAATATTAGAATCTTGGTGTGTGTGGTGGGGGGAGTGTGTATAGGTTTTGTTTTGGTTGCTTGTCTGTTCCTTGCACTCCTTAGTTAAAAGTAAATCTTTTAGTTGTGAACTAAGGAATTAGAGTTGAGACTTAGGGAGCAATTCAAATGTTTCACCAAAAAATCGTCTATGAGGCAGACTTAAGCCATAAGGCCATCCTCCATAGTGTACTTATTTGAGGCAACAGCCATAAGAAACGCCAACTTGGTTGCGCGGTGGCTCACGTCTGTAATCCCAGCACTTTGGGAGGCCGAGGTGGGTGGATCATCAGAAGTCAGGAGCTTGAGATCAGCCTGGCTAACATGGTGAAACCCCGTCTCTACTAAATATACAAAATTCGCTGGGTGTGTTGTCAAGCACCTGTAACCCCAGCTACTCAGGAGTCTGAGGCAGGACAATCACTTGAATCAGGGAGGCGGAGGTTGCAGTGACCTGGGATTGCACCACTGCACCACTCCAGCCTGGTCCACAGAGTAAGACTCAATCTCAAAAAAAAAAAAAAAAAAAGTCAACTTTAAGATAAATTGGAGAATTTCCAGAAATGCCATCACAATCTTAGCTTTGAAATGAGTAAGGCAACTTGATTTTAAAACAGAATTATATTGTTTTAAATGCATGTGTACCACAAATAATTGCTTATCTTTAGTTCTTTTATTTTTTGTAAAGTGAAAGAAAGAGATCTGTACTCAGTAACTCAGATGGCAAATATGTGAAAAAGATCAATAAATGAGGCAAAGTCCTCATTATTATTTTTACTATGCATATCATTACGTCTATTGTCCCAATCTCTTGGTATATGCAGATTTTTTTGTGTCCCAGTAAAGCATATCCAGCTCATATTATTCTTACAAAGATAAGTCTAATTCTCTGAACTTCCTTGCACAGAGGTTTTCTAAAGCAATTTTCCTTTCCCTGTGGATATTTAAGAGGTCACACTGAGAATGAAATTAGCAAGTGCACAATAAAAGCTAAAAAAAAATGGTTAAAAAGAAAAACCTAAGCATTTTCATGTTAAATGAGAAAGAAGTTGGAGAAAAGTTAATAGAGTCTAAAGATCATGTTCGTATCCCAGAGGGATAATAAATTTACCCTTCAAGGCAGTAAGGAGGTCCCAGTTTAGACTTTGAAGCAAGAGTCGACTTTCATGTCAAGGTCACCCTCTCTCCAATGATCAACTTTTAGAATAAACAAGACCGTGATAGAAATGAAAAGACTACTAAAGTATAAGCATATGTGGGTGTACACATGTACACATGTATTATGTAGGGCTTAAAAAAGACCTGAAATAGTAATGACTCTGCAGGAATGAGAAAGAATAGGTATTTTTTTAATTTATATATTTCAGAATAGTTTTATTAAACAACAAGCATGTATTATCTTTATGTTCAGGAAAAACAATAAAACTGGTTTAGGAAATGTAAGTGCATGCATACACAGCTACCTGCAAATCCAAGTGTGCATGGTGAGAAGGTGGCACGCCATATTAACTGCTATTCTTTTTGCCTTCAAATGTTCCCCAGTAGCTCATGGATTACAGTACAGAAAACTGCTATTGAGAATTAAAATTATAAAATTTTCAGGGCCAGTTTAGCAAAGCCTAGCTATTGACCTGAGAATCCTTTGTACAAGGGAAGAAAGGTCAACCAACATGTTTATTAGTCTTTACCTTCTATAGCAGTGCTTTATAAATTGTGAAACTTAACCTATGCCAAGATTAAGGTTATCTAATCAGTTTTGTGGGTTATGAAACAAGCATGTTAAACACCGATAGTACTGGATAGAAGAAGAAAAGGAAACACAGTGCAGGGTATACAAAATAGGTGAGTGTTGAGCTTATAATAATAATAATAATAATAATAATAATATGTGTGTGATGTGTGAGAAAAGGAGAAAGAGAGAGGGAGAGTCAACTCAACTGTAATGCAAAAATTATTTCTTAGTGTGGGCTGCAGAAAAAATATGATAAACACTGGTCCATAAAACTTGGGAATAAGTGACTTTGAGAGAATATAACCACTTCATCATCACCATTCTATCACTTATTAGAATCTCCCCTTCTTCAAGATAAAGAGGTACCTTGGAAAGCATTTCCCTCACTACCTCCATTTAACTCCCTACTGTTTTGAGGGCTGATTTATCTCTCTAGTCTAGAGCTTTCTAAGTTTTAAATCCACCTGATACTACCGGGTAGAAGAAGGGCTAAAGGAGAGACAGGTGAGCAGAAATGGGATGTGTGTGTGGAGGATGAGGAAAAGCCTGCATTCCACATTTGGTGTGGCAAAGGTAAGTGAGTTTTCCATGAGTCAAAAGGATGCTGTGGAAATTTTATGGAGTATCATCCTGTCCTCACCCACAAGAGGGTTACAAACTTGGGTAGAAATTATTACTGTGGCAAATTCTATTGTCAGTTTTTCTTGGCAGAGACTAAGTCCTAATTCCAGGAAACTCTAGGGAAGATCCAGAGTCTCTGAGAAAAACTATCAAATGGATCCCAGAGTGAACTCCCATTTGAAAGTCCTCTATAAAGTACAACCACCAGGGGGAAAGCAAGGAGCACTTGAAGGGGATGGGAAAAGAACAGGTCTTCTCCAGTCCCACATGATGCCTATGGAGTCAAGTATTTTCTGAACCAGGGAAAGACTGGAAGGGAGAAAGAGGTCTTATAATCACACATGGGACTGCATTCTTAGACTATATTCTAGAACCAAGTCTTAAAAAACTAGATAAGACTTTAAAAATAACCCAAAGTGCCTGAAATGACATGAAATCAGACTGGTTTCTTTCGGGAAGCACAGTGGGAACAGTTATTGGATAAGATATTATCAAGTACCTAGTCTCACTTGAACTGCATGTAATAAACGCTCACACACACACATACACACACACACTCAATATACCTACACAATCGCAAAACTTCTCTAATTTAGATGAAAGATCATTCTGTTTTACATAACAGAATAAATTATTTCATTGTAAGCCTTTAAAATATGACATGGTGGTCACTAATTTGCTGTCACTTGAAGTCCATTTAAGAACAGTCAATCTACAGTCAAGATTAAGATGACGATAGACACTATTGATAAAGCTGCTAGGAGTTTATATTTAGTTCTCAACTCTGCTCCTTACTAGCTATTGCAAGTGATGAAGGTATTTAACTTTACAGGGCTTCAAACTGCCCCATACATGAAATGGAATTAAAATACTGCGCGTCAGGGTAGTTATTCTAAGGACATAATAACAACACGCACAAAACAGCACCAAGGCTGGCCCATGTTAACTACTGAATAAACAGCAGCTGTTGTTATGATTACCAGAAAATATTAATGTTTATAAAGACTAAGAGTTCAAAATAAGTGTATTCATTCACTTCATTCAATATGTATTTTGGGAACTTGTCACGTGCAGTGATTACAAAAGGAAATGAAATCAGCTCCCTTGCCTTGTGTGAGGATAATGCACAAAGCATACTAGCACTCATATATGGAAGAATTTTTTTTTTTTTTAACCAGTGGCTGTATGACAATTCTATACATGTTCAGAAGAATAAGCAAGCACACAACACAGGAAATCAGAAGGCACCAGGAAGTAGTGAAATCAAAACTGAACATTGAAGCATGTATAAGTTCAACACCTATGGTCAATTGAAACATTGTAAGCAAAATAATTAAAGAGGAAGGTGACCAGCGTATCACATTATCATCCCCAAGTTTGCTAAGTGCCTTCTTCCCCATACTCAGCTTTTATGTATCTTATTCAAAGCACCTAAAAACCTGTCTTTTTTTTTTTTTTTTTTTTTTTTTTTTCAGAAAAAAGGTGAAGCTCAGAACATTTCTATTAGTAGTAACTATAAGCTTAACTCAAGTCTCTGAGAACAGAAACCACACTTTTAATGCTTCTTCTCAAAGCACCGGAGTTCAGTCATGCTGGAGTGAAGAGACCCAGGCTAGAATGTTACGGGGGAGCCTTCCGATGCCAAGGTGGAAAGTGTGACTCAATTCAGTGCATGCCATTAACTTGTGTGTAACAACACAATGGAGTAGGCAGTTAGAAGACTTGTGCCAGCCAAAGTACATCCTCTTGATTCGAGAAGAATGAGGCAGGCTGGAGAGGAAGGGGCTCATGTGGAAGCACATGCAGGAGTTTACACCAGTGGTTTCTTTAGGGGACATAAAACTCACCCACAAAATTTGGTGCAAATCTACGGGCCCAGGCCCTATTCTACTTTGTGCTCATTACTGATTCTCCAGATGATTCTCATATCCTCAAAGGTGTGAGAAGTACTGGCCTGACAAGAGATGAGGTGGAGCTGATCCCAAATACTGTGGTGGGAGCATAGAGGGAGGGAAATGCTGAGAGTCACAGAAAAGAGTGAACCACAAGACTGGATTTCTTTCATATAGCGCTACTTCTTGATTTAAAGGTTTGGGGGCTAACACTTGTTACAAACAGACATATAGAAAATTATTTTTGGCGAGATTCATTGCATCACAGTGATGTTACAGGCAAAATTCTTTTGTATTGAAACTAGGGAACCTTGTATCTATTTAAACTTTTCTATTCACTGACCATTTAAGAGACGAATTTCTTCTCCAGAAAAATAAGGTACTTGAACTAAGATGACTTCTAAGACCCATTCTAATTTTTAATGTAGGTACAACTTATACAAAAAAGACTGTAACTATTAATATGAATCAAACTGTAAAGTATGTGCTTCAAATTCTTTGTAGCAAAATGTAAGGAAAGCAACTTGTAAATGTTGATTAGCATATGTACCTTAAAATAAACATACACTTTTATAAATAGAATGCATGTCATATATGATATACTGTCATATATCATAGAATAAAAGTAAAAGTATATGGACATTCGTGTTTTAAACAAATGAGCTGGAATTTCTTAGACTTCATAACCTTAGATTAATAATTATATTTAATTCATTTTTTAATCTATAATATCAGACTATTTTTTTCTACTACAGAATTTGAAATATCTTAGTTTTAACCCTACTTAAAACACCATTACACAGGATAACAAAAGTAGGGGACTCCAAGGAAGAATGTAATCTAGTTCAAATAATGAAATATATGTTTCTTTCCTCTTTTTTTTTCTTTTTGATGTCTTGAACATTGAAGCATGTTTTCTTATCTACACTCCATAGGCTCAACTTGCTTCCCCTCAGTTAACTAAATTAGCTAATTTTGGCTTTACTATTAAAATTTCCAACTATGGTCTGCCAGTGTTCTCAATCTTTGAGACTGATATTGCAGATATTAGAGATTGAAAACAATTGTAATTATTTTCCAGAAAACTATGAGCCATGTTAGAATACTATGGATCTTTCTTCCTTATATTTTTTATATGTGTCTGTGGTTTCTGATTTTTCATAATTAGTGTTTTCACCAGAAAAAGCACCCCAAAAAATACAACAAATAAATCATTAACATATCTCTAGAATTTTAATAGAATCTTTTCAAAAGCAATTCACTTTTAATTAAATGCAATACTGATTACAATTGAAATGTTCACAAATAATTTAATAAATAAAAAAGCTCTTCATTTAGAAAGTCTAAAATCATAACAACTCATTGGAAAAGTTCTAAAATAAAATAAAATAAATACAACAACAACTAGTTAAAATGTTAATATAATCCTAGTGTTCATGGCAGAAATACTACCTACAAAATGGAAAGAAAGTAGAAAGTCCTAGCTAAATCAATTAGACAACAGAAAGAACTGAAGGGCATCCAACTTAGAAAGAAAAGAGTCAAATTATCTTTGCAGATGATTTAATCTTATATTTGGACAAACCTAAATACTCCACCAAAGACTACCCAAACTAATAAATTCAGTAAAGTTGCAAAACACAAAATCAACATTAAAATAGCCATTTCTATATGGCAAGAATAAACAATCTGGAAAAGAAATCAAGAAAGTAATCCCATTTACAATATCCAGAAATAAAATAAAATAGGAATTAACAACAACAACAACAACAACAAAAACAATTTCTACAGTGAAAACTATAAAACACTGATGAAAGAAACGGAAGAAGACCCAAGAAAAATCAAAACATATTCCATGTTCATGGACTGTAAGAATCAATATTGTTAAAATGTCCACATTACTCAAAGGAATCTGAAAATTCAATGCAATGCCTATCAAAATACCAATGCCATTCTTCAGAGAAATAGGAAATACAATCCTAAAATTTATGTGGAATCACAAAAGACCCAGAATAGCCAAAGCTATCTAAGATAAAAAAAAAAAAAAAAAGAAAAGAAAAGAAAAAATAGAGAAATTACATTACCAGATTTCAAATTATACTACAGAGCTATAGTGACCAAACAGCATGCTACTGGCATAAAAAGAAACATAGACCAATAGAATAGAATAGAATAGAGAACCCAGAAACAAATTTATATATCTACAGTGAATTTATTTTCAACAAAGGTCCTAAGAACAATCTCTTCAATAAATGGTGCTGGAAAAACTGAATATCCACATGCAGAATAAGACTAGAACTGTATATAAACATCAAATAAACATGGATTAAAGACTAAAATCTAAGACCTCAAACCATGAAACTACTGTACAAAAGCAAAAAAACAAAACCACTGGGGAAACTCTTCAGGACATTGTAGTGGGCAAAGATTTCTTGGGTAATATTAAACAAGCATGGGCAATGAAAGCAAAAACGGACAAATGGGATGACATCAAGTTAAAAACTTCTGCACAGCAAAGGAAACAATCAACAAAGTGAAGAGACAACCCACAGAATGGGGGAACAGATCTTCAAACTATCCATCTGACAAGAGATTAATAACCAGATTATAAAAGGAGCTCAAACAACTATAAAGGGAAAAAGTCCCAATTAAAAATGGGCAAAGATCTAAATAGATACTTCTTAAAAGAAGACTACAAATGGCAAACAGGTATACGAACAGATGCTCAACATCACTGATCATCAGAGATATGCAAATCAAAGCTACAATGAGCTATCATCACATCCCAGTTAAAATGGGTTTTATTCAAAAGACAGGCAATAACAAGTGCTGGCAAGGATATTTAGAAAAGGGGACCCTTGTACACTGTTGGTGGGAATGTAAATTAATACAACCACTATGGCAAATAGCTTGGAGGTTCCTTACAAGACTAAAAATAGAGCTACTATAAGATCCAGCAATCCTACTGCCAAGTGTATAACCAAAAGAAAGGAAATCAGTGTATCACAGAGATATCTGCACTTCCATGTTTATTGCAGCACTATTCAAAATAGCCAATATTTGGAAGCAACCTAAGTGTCCATCAACAGATGAGTGGATGAAGAAATTGTTGTACTTATAAACAATGGAATACTATTCTGCCATATAAAAGAATGTGATCTTGTCATTTGCAACAACATGGATGGAACAGGGGGTCATTATGTTAAGCGGAATAATTGTGGTGCAGAAAGACAAACTTCACATGTTCTCACTTATTTGTGGAAACTAATTTTTTTTTTAATTGAGCTTACAGAGATAGAGAGTAGAATAATGGTTACCAGAGGCTGGGAAGGGTAGTGTGGTAGTGGTTGGAGGGGGGATTGAAGTGGGTTTCATTAGTGGGTACAAAAATATAGTTAGATAGGGTGAATAAGATCTAGTATTTGATAGCAAAACAGAGTAACTACAGTAACAATAATCTATTCTATATTTTAAAATAACTAAAAGAGTATAATTTGATAGTCTGTAACACAAAGAAAGGATAAATACTTAAGGTGCTGGACACCTCATTTACCCTGATATGATTGGTATGCATTGTATGCCTGTATCAAACATCTCCTGTATCTCATACTGTACTCCATGCATAGGGCCAGGCACAGTGGCTCACACCTGTAATCCTAGTACTTTGGGAAGCCAAGACACACAGACCACTTGAGCCCAGTAGTTCAACACCAGTCTGTCAATACCGCAAGACCCCATTTCAACAACAGCAACAACAACAACAAACATATATGTATGTATGTAAGAAATCAGCGAGGCATAATGGTGCACACCTGTAGTCCCAACTACTCAGGAGGCCATAGCAGGAGAATTGATTGAGTCCAGGGTGTCAAGGCTGCAGAGAGCCATGATAACACGACTGCACTCTAGCCTGGGTGACAGAATGCCATCCTTCTCAAAAAAAAAAAAAAAAAATGGATGCATCTCATAAATATATACAACTACTATGTACCCACAAAATTAGTATAAATAAATTATTAATTTTGAAAACACAAAATAAAATGAAAGCATAAAATGGCTGAACAAACTATGGTATATTCATAAAATAATTAATTTTGGAAAATACAAAATAAAAAGAAAGCATAAAATGGCTGAACAAACTATGGTATATTCATATAATGGGATACTATTCTGCAGTAAAAGAAAACAGAGACTGATACACACACCACAGCATGCATGAATCTCAAATGCATTAGATGAACTTTGGAAACCAAACCCAAAAGGCTACATATTGTCTGACTTTATTTATAAAACAATCTGCAAAAGCAAAACTATCTGAACAAAATAACATATTGGTGCCTACCAAGGAGTGAGAGTCAAGGAAAGGTGACTAAAGTTGGGGCATGAGGGAGTTTGGGCTAATTGTTCTGTATCCTAATACTGGCAGCAGATATACAGTTGCCAAAACTCAGAACTATTCACTAAGAAGGATGAACTTCACTGTTAGGCAAATTACGTTTCAATAAAGTTGACAACAGAAAAAAAGAAAAAGAGAGTAAAAGAAAGTATAAATTTCAGCTTGAAGAATCAGTCTCTTTACTGAAAGATGAAGACTACTTATACATGATTTAATGTATTCTGAAAATAGACTTCACTATGAGAAAAAAAAAATACTGCTAAAATTAGTAGAGTCTGTAAGTCCCTAGAATCTCACATATTCACATAATTGTCTTTTCAGAACATTTCATTTTATGTACCTTGAAAGGGAAGGATACGTGTAATTTGAATAAGACTAAGCAACAATTTAAAATCAAATCTTGAGATTGATCCCACCCAAATATCTTGATGTTAATGTTGATGAAAGATGCAATATTCATCTTTATTTTTAGCCTAAGAGAACAACCTACGAACACAGCCATTTACATGGAATTTTTAGATTTTAATACAAAAATGAAATTTGTGTTGATGTCTGTACTCTATAAATGTGATTTGGTTCGCTGATTTCTACATTTTATTTTGTTTTACTTGAAATCTGTAGTTCTTCAGACATGAACACAACCATATGCCTCATGGAAATCTTAATTTATTACAATTGGTTATACAAATGTAACTCCATTAACAACAAGCAAAATCTGAGATCCAAATAAGTAATCTGAAATAAGAAACTTTGCTCTGAAATCAATTATCTCCATCCACATATTTAATTAAATTGTGCTTCCTCTGATTACCGTTGGAAATACCAAATTGATATAACTATAACAAGTAGTCAAAACAAACATTTTACTAAACCCTGTTATACGTAGAAGTGCTCAGTAAAGTGTCATTTTTAAAGTGTTAAGTATTTCATAGCTGAATCAGATTACCTGACACAATATGACATTACAGTTCAAAGATTTTGTTCACAGCTATTAAGTCTTACTTGACTATGTGGATAACTGACAGTGTACTTACAAATATTAAATTCAAAAATACGGGTTTGCTATGTCTCAAACGAATTTCATGGAAATATGGAATAAAGCCACATTATGACTAAGTAGCAACTTTTCTGACCAAGAATGGAACCAGATCTTATTGCTTCTTTTTCTCAAAGTATCTTTGTAGAAATCTATCAGTAACCAAAAATGAGTTTGGAATACATTTACTCACACGTACAACTCATTAGCACATAATATCTAGAACTATAAGTAATTAAGCTTCTTAATAAAGAATGCACCAAACAGAGCATGATAAACCGAACAGTAATAAAAGATAATCCTTAGACAGTCAAGCTCATCCACTATGAGAATGTTGCCAGATATATCATCATGACAACAAAATCTGCAATCCAGGTTAGTGAGAACAGCATTGTAAGTGACAAATGGTTAGCATGTGCAGCCTGTATGCTAAACTTTAAGTAAAATAGAATCTAAGCTTTGTTGACAACTTCTGATAACAGCTAACGTTACTGTCCACAAATGTTTAAAAATTAGAATTTTGATGGAAATGATACTGCCAGTGAGTAATAAAAGGAATTGGCAAACTGAGTGGGGTAAACAGTGCAAAATAAGAGGAGAAAAGCCTTTTTATCCAGACACAAATCCCTGGGTCCTTCTTGGTTATCTTTCTCCTCTACCCTTTGCCATATACAATAATATCTATTGTACATTACAAGTTTAAACCTTTTCTTCTAAATTGAAAAAAAAAACTTTTTCAATTTTTCCCACAAAAATCAATATGTGCTGACTAAAGTAAAACAAAAATACAAATAAAGAAAAATAGCACAAAGAAAACCTAAAATTATAACAGAGAAATAATTACAGTTAATACTTGATTTATTATGTTCATCTCTATTCATTCATGTATGTCTCAAGGAAATTTCATTGATACCCACAGTTCTAATTCCTAACTGACCATAGATGATTCACAAATCTATGCCCAGCTCAGTAACCTTCCCTGAGTTCCAGATATACATGCACACACACACACACACACACACACACACACTCATGACATTCATGTGGTTTGGCTTCAATATATAAATGTTTCAAAGCACTCAATAAAAAAAAAAAAAAAAAAAAAAAAAAAACACTCATAGTCGTCGGGCCCTTTGTTCAGTGCTGCCTATCTCAAGGCAGGTTGTCATCCTCCATACAAGCCTGAGATAGGACTCTCACATTGCACTCCAACAGGTCTGTCAAGGAGTACCATGCAATTTCACCTGTTCAACGTCTCTGCAATCTGTCTTCTTCCCTCCACTTCTAATCTTTCCTCTTAAAGCGAGCTATCATGACCTCTCTTCTGCATTATTTAATAGCTTTCTCGCCGGCCTCCTTTACTTTCCCTATTGCTCCACTTGAATATCCCTCCCCACAAATGCCTTAAGAATTTATAAAAATATGACAACTTGCCAAAGCTTTTTATCTTATTTTAGAATAAAAATCAAAATCCAGAACATTTAAAATAGACCTGTGGACTATCTCCTACCCAGAAGATGACTGTAACGCAGTGATTACTATTCAGTCTGGATTCAAACCCTCGCTCTGGCAGAACTGTGTGACATGGGTTTAGTTTCATCTTAGTGTACTTATCTGGAGAAATGCAAATGATACTCATACCTGTCTCAAAAGCTATTCAGAGTGCTTAATGTGATCATTCTTAATGCTCAATATGTGGTAAGCATTCAATATTTGTCACCTAGCAATTTTATTTTTTAAAAACACAAGAATTGAATACATTTGTGGTGTGTAACATGATTTTAAAAAATAAATATACCTTGTAGAATGCTAAATTTAACAAATTACAATTATATTATCTCACAGGATTATTGTGTGTGTGTATGTGATAAGAACACTTAAAATTTACTATGTTAGTGATTTTCAAATATATTATACATTGTTATTAACTACAATCACCATGTTGTACAATTAATCTCTTGACTTTATTCCTCTAACTGAAATTTTGTATCCTTTGACAATCATCTCCCCAATCTCCCCACCTTCCCTCCAGCCCCTGGTATCCACCATTCTACTCCCTGCTTCTGGGAATAATATCTCGACTATATGAGGAAACTTAAAGAGAGAAACTCACCTAGCAAATTTTTAATATTCCTTTTTCTGACTCGACTTATCCTACATTCACAGATTACTCTCTAACCTCTAGTCACACAAATCTTATTTCAATTTCTAAGGGGCAAAAATCGATATGGTCATATGACCTTTTTTCTCCTCCTCCCTTATATTTTTACCCCCTAACTTTCACATACTTAACCCTTAATTCTTTCATCCTTCAGATTTCAGGAAAGCCCATTCAAACCCCCAGTTAGATCCGGATCCCATTTTGCAAACTTCCTTAAGATGAGGCTTTTAAGAATGTTTTCAGAGTTGTAACTTTGCATTCAGTAATTTGCATATGTACTTGATGACTGTCTGTCTTCTATTTAATAGACAATAAACTCAAAGCAGGACTACTTCGAGTTCATCATTGAACCTCTAGTACACATAATAGTGTCTAATGCCTAGAAGTGGCTAAATAAATTTTTGTTGTATAATTTAAATGTGATTTTGCAGCTTTGATATGAATAGATATAATTGAGCAACAACATTTTAATGGCTACATAATGTTCCAAAGTATTGATATATCATGGTTTATTAAAACAAGACATGTTGGTGAAAGAAAAGTTTGCTTCCAAATTCTATGACTCGTACTGATGTGATAAACATTCCAGGATATCTTTGTGCATGCTATTAATCATTTTCTTAGAAAAGATTCCCACTTTCCCCTTCAGTACTTTTTCCCTTAGTCTGGTCCCAACAGCTTTCCATTTTTCAGGGTTTCCTCCAATTTTCTAGCATATTGTTGCTGCTGGACTCTATTTTCGTTTACTGGCTCCTTTTTGTTGTTGTTTATTTCATATTTTTGTTTAATCATTTTCTTTAGTTTCAGCTGAACATATCTTATGCTTACATTACCTTGAACACAGTTTCTTAAAACTATTCACTCCTTACAGTTTGTCAAACCAAATATGCCTTATCTAAATTTTAGTTTTCTGTATATATTTTACAGTATGTACCTAGAACTACCAGTTAATCCATTCTTAGGAAATTTGTTAGATTCAGAATTTAAATTACTTGCCAAAGCCTCCCTAAAGAGCAACTGACACAGACATAATTAAACCTATGGATCCTAGCTCTTTCATTGGCAGAAAAATAGTAAATTAGTCATTAAGTGTTTTAGTAAATAACCTGGTGGCACAGTGGCCTCAAAAACAAAATAAACATCCTTAAAAATACTGTTTTTAAGCAAATGTTAAAACTTACTTGAGGGCAAAGTTGAAGTAGCTAAACCCTCTTATTGCCATCTTTACTCTTATTAATACTTTCACATTGGTCTATTCTGAGTCCAAAAATAATGCACTGGCTTTCTTACTCAGCTGAGTCCTCAACAAGGAAGCCCCAACCCCTAAGACACTAAAACACCATTCACAGATATATGTTATGAAACAATATTGCTACAAGATCTATTTGTATTAGTCAAAATGCATTTACAAATAGTCTTATAAATATTCATTGCATTGAGTATCCAATCCCAAGACCTTTGTTCGTTGGGTATGCTACTCAAAAGCAATCGGCGACTGATTTTTTTAAGAATGTTCTTTAGAAAATAAGTCAGTGGAATTTCATACGGTGTAATAAAAAGAGCCCCAAATTTGCAAAAGTGTATTTAGATACTAATGCTGACTCTTCAGGACAAATTTGGGCAAATTAATTAAATTTTATGACCATTTTATTTGCTTTTTTTAATGCTGTTCATGAGATGAAGATGCACTAAAGTGCTTTTGAATGTCTTCTACTATAATAGTCAGAGATCACTGTATTAGTCCATTTTCATGCTGCTACTAAGGACATATCTCAGACTGGGCAATTTTCAAAAGAAAGAGGTTTGCTGGACTTACAGTTTCATGTGGCTGGGGAGGCCTCACAATCATGGTGGAAGGTGAAAGGCATGTCTCACATGGCAGCAGAGAAGAGAAGAGGGCTTGTGCAGGGAAATTCCCCTTTTAAAAACCAATGGATCTCATGAGACTTATGTACTATCAGGAAAGCAGCATGAGAAGACCTGCCCCATGATTCAATTAACTCCCAATATGTGAGAATTCAAGATGAGATGTAGGAGGGGACACAGCCAAATCATATCAATTATGATTCAAACCAAATTACCAACTGGAAGTCATGCTGAACTGACTGAGCTGGAGACATCTCTGGTTGGGTGAGCACAATGCTACTTGCTATATTTCTCCCTATTTTAGTACCTTTGCGTGAGGCATGCATTATCAGGTACATCTCCAGGCCCTCTTTATTCATTTACTTTAAACATATTAGAGTTCTTCCCCCGTAAGTGGTACCACGCTTCGTAATCAGCATGCCTGTGTTACTAAACCTGCTCTCCGCTGCATTCCTAAGTTCCTACTAACAATAAATCTATCAGTGTATCCTTCCAATCAGCTAAATCAGATTCCTCTGGTGAAAAATCTCTCCAAATCCTAGATTTTAAATAACACTGCTTACTTAGACTTAGTATTTTCACTAATCAGCTTCAAACAAATAGCTCCAAATGAACAGTTCAGGCGATCCTTTGATGCCCAATCTGGCTTTAGAAGCAGGAGTAACAGAAAAATCAGCTGTCCATGTGGGGTTGTTAGTTTTGCTTCTAGAAATATCTTATCGACCATGGTTTTCTCTTAGTTCATAGGAAGAAAAAAAAAAAAAAAACACAGAAACAAGCACATCAAAGGCTCTAATTTTGCCCAAGATGGCCAGGCTAATGGCGATGAAAAATCTCTTCTAACATTCATGATTGTATTGAATAATGCTACCAATCTTTTTCAAAGAGTTAGAGGCAGTGTGGAATAAACAAGTCCCACAAAATACTCTACAGAAGAGGTCAGTCATCTATATAGGGCCAGATAGTAAATATTTTAGACTTTGTGGACCATATATAGTTACTGTCACATTCCCTTTTATTATTAGCTCTCTTTTCTTTTACCCTGTAATAGTGCAGAAACCATCCTTAACTTATATTCAAAAATAGGCTGTTCCACATGAGCCATGGTTTGCTGAACCCTGCTTTAGTGCACTTGGGTATAATGCAAAAGCAACAAACCTAAATTCCTACAGGGAACACATGCTAATACAAATGAATGAAGTAAGCCAGGTAGGGACTACAGTACACTAAAGAGAACATTCTCATTTAAAGTACACCTGGATTTAGTCAATACAACTATGCATGAATATGAGTCTAGAACAGCCAGACTGCTAATATTTCAAGAGAAAAAAAATCTTAATTTCTTTGTGAAATATTTTAATTCAAAAATACTATGGACAAACTCTAACAACTGCAACATCTATAAAATACACACTTTGGGCAAAAAAAAGTTGGAAATATAAATGCATTAAATATTGCATTTGTACTGAATTGAATAGTTTGTAATTTCTGATATAGTTAATATTTTTAATGTTTTATAATCAAAATACACTGATTACCATTTTGACTTTGACACTGATTATATATTTTAGCTACATATAAATAATGTATGTGAATACAAAAATATTATATATGAAATATAACATATGGATACATATGAAATAGAGAGCAAAAGGTATACGATAATTAAAAGTAAATTCTGTGAACTATGTAGTGCAGTGCATGGCATAGCAGTAGTAAACTATTGTTGTATTTCCCTTTTGAACTTCTCAAGAATCATTAAAGGTATAGTGGTGATTTGTTTTGTTTTTAGCAATACCAACTAAATGAACTACAAGTTTAGGTAGGTGTAACAATTTCCAAAGTGTAGGGGACATGTCTATCAAGGATTGGTTATACCTAAACAATACATAATTGTCTGCAAACAAATGACTTTGTGGTGCAATTTTTTTGAATTTATTTTCCTTTTTTAAATTTTTATTTTTATAGAGATGGGGGTCTCACTCTGTTGACCAGGCTGGTCTCAAACTCCCGGCCTCAAGTAATTCTCCCACCTCAGCCTCCCAAACCACTGGGATTACAGGTATGAGACACCACGCTGACCCTGAATTTATTTTTCTTAGGATAGTATTAAACTCAAGATACCTTTCATAAAGTCACATGGAAAGTCTGCACAGAGGTAACTAATTGGAGATACACTATTTTGGATCACTGTTTCACATTGACTCATAAAGACAGACTTCAGTCATGGCAATACTGACAATTTTGATAGCTACCAACAATGAGTATATAAAATGAAGGAGGCGATATAGAATAATGATTAAGAGTATAGACTTTAGTGTAGATAATCTGGTTTGGAACAGTAACCCTCCTCCAATACCAAGGAAAACAGGCAACTAAATCTCCCCACGTAAAAGGTTTTGTAACTCCAAAATGAGAGTTTTAATTTTTATGAGGTTGAAGTGAAGATTAAATTAGCTGACCCTTATAAAGGTCACAGTAAGTGTTCAAAAAATGGTAGTTGTTTTGTTACAATCACTGCCATCATCCCGCCATAGCATGTAGTTAGGTGAATAACTGGCTCACACATTTGTAGTTGTTGATGATAGGTGATAAATTTGAATGAAATATTTAGCCATTCACATTTTTCCATGACAAATTTTCTCTAGGATAACATAAAAGCCAGGTAAGATAGTATTATTAGAGGACATGATAATTAGTCAGCATATTTATTCAGCTGCAGTCAATTCAAAGCTCTCTGTGAGATGCTGGCTAGTCTTTTAACCTTTGGTTTCTCAAAGTGTGATGAACAATATTTAAGATTAGCTTATTCTCCTAATTATTAAGTTTTTTTGATCTTTATGTAGATAATCTAGGGTAATATACCAAGAAATACAAATATCTCTATGTTATGCACAATATATGATTAACATCAATCATTTGATGGTTGATGAGTACAGCACCTTTTTACTGTTATAATTTCTGTCATTATTCTTTATGGAACAGCTTCCTGCTTTCATCACCATGGACAAAGAAAGACAAAGAACGAATAGTAGTAAGAATGGAGGTGTATATATATGTATATGTGTATATCTGTGTGTGTGTGTGTACTTATGGAACAGAAGTAGGATGATTCTGGAAAAGTATTTAAAGTCAGAGCTGGAAATCTTGAACCATGCTCATGATTCACATACAAAAATTAAGTGTGTTCCTATTATGTAATGAATAGCAGGGAAATAAATGCAATATAATTTTGCTCATTTTCAAGAAGTGTGGTCTAGAAATAAAAGTTGCTCAACCTCAGCCTCCAGGTACAGAGAGGTCAATGTAGATCTGTTATGAGAATGTGTTTATCATCTTGGGATGAAAAATTAAAACCTATTTTCACTCTTTAAACATGTTATTTCATTCAAATGTAACTGAACTTTCCATGCCTCTGTTTATTGTTTATAAAAAAGGATAATAATAGTTACTTTAGACACTTTGATAAATAAGATAATACATGCTATCTCTAAACAAAGGTTGTAGGGTATAATAAGTACTCAGTGTGATTTGGTGAGTAACGTCACGGGTATGAGGATGGGTATTTATGCATCTAACACTAATAAGGATAATTGAGTCTAATTCCAAAGGGAACATATGATATTGATCCCTCTTAGTAAAAATGTATCATGAAAACTACATTGACTTTTCTTCAATTAAAAACAATTTAATTCAGTAGTATTTTCTGTTCAAATTATGGTCAGAAAACCAATTACCACAAGGCTGATTAGTAGAGCTCATAAACATCAGAGAACCAAATGTTAGACATGGGAAATCAGTAGTATATCTTATTATAAGTGTTTCCAGTATATACTACTCTGTAGAGGATTTTCCTGATATGGAAAAAAAGCCATACATTTTACTCACAGCATTCTCAAAGAAGAAATTTTAAATGAAAGCTATAGCCTGATGCAATGAATTGGAAGGGAACAGGATCTTGTTGAAGTACAAAATTCGACATGGAACCTCTCCTTTGAATCTATGCCAGTACTATATTGGAAACCTTATAGCTTAAAAGAAATACATTTTTCCTAAGGCATAAATTTTATTCAAACGTCATGTTTTAAGGAAACCAAGTAGAAGTAGGAGTAAGGAAATAAAGGTTTTCTAGAAAATACAAGGATCCAGCAAAATTTTTGGCAATACGCTCATTAAAAGTTCAATTTTTACAGCAAAGTTACAAGGGCATTTAAGTAGCATTTTATGTAGGCCCTTGCAAAAATAAAAATTGTCCTTTTGAATGCAAGTCAAGAAACTGTACTGAGAATGTACAATCTATATGCAATATTCAGTTCAGCTTAACACATGTTTACTGAATCCTAGTAAGGAACTAAGAACTCACTCTCTGGCAAAACATTCACAATTGAGACACTGAAGCTGTGCTCGTCCTTGAAAAGAATACAATCTCATGAGTAAGAGACAAAATCAGTTAATGACAGGAAAGGTCACATAACATATGACAAGTAGGTGAAGCAGAGCATGACATGGGAGCATCTAAACCTAGACCGGGGTCTGAGATAAGGCAATACTGGAGTTGAGTTTTAAAAGAGTAAGTGAGTCAGACAAGTAAGTAAGGCAAGGGCAATTCTAGACAGAAGTAATCAATAATTACATGAGCCAAAGAAAAAAAAAGATGTGAATCAGCAGTGTATTGTGGAGGACAAAATAATTTGGGCAAAGCAATCAGTACCAACCACAATAGTGTGATTTTCCAAAAAGCTTAATTTTCATGTATGGGAGATCAGATGCTTTAGAACAAGTGATGATGAAATTGAAGTAAAATTAGATCATATGTGTATATGGCAAGTTCCACTGGTGGCATTTTGTAAAGAAGTGGCATACTTCATTTATTCACCCTAAATTAATTAAACATCTACTATGTTTCTGACATGTGCTAGCTTCTGAGGAAAGATCAATGCATAGCCAATTATTGCTATCTGTAAAAGAAGCAAAGCTATGAAGCAAATGATGAAAACAAAAATGCCAAGTCTTGAGTCAACAGTGATAATAACTATCATCCATTAAAACAGAATTCATATTGAATGAGCCTTATGTGGCAAGCACACTTTATGTGTTTACCATGTACGATGTCTTTTAGCACTCACAAAAACGGGTCATATAGTATTATTAGATAGCTATTATTTAATCCTTTTACAGATGAAGAAATTAAGATTTAAAGCCATTAGATAATTATCCTAAGTTCAAACAGCTGGTAATTAGCAGACATAGGCTTCAAAACTAAATTGCTCAAAACCTATTCCTTACTCCTAATTATGAAGCATCTTGGTAAAACTCTGGTGAAAACAATTCACCTGTGAGAAGATGAGAAATTAATATGTGAATTAGGTCTTCTGGATGAATAGCCACTTATCAGACAGATAAAAGGATAAGTCTAAAACACACGACACATATCTATTTGACGGGTGTGCTGTAATTACTGTTTTAAAATTGTAGTGTGTAATTTTGATTATGTTAAGTTAGACAAATATATATAGACATATATATGTGTATATGTATAAATAAATGTGTGTATATATGTTTATGTGTACATAAACATATGTTTGTGAATAAACATATATATGTGTATATATGTATGTCCAAAAACACATATATTTGTACATATATGTGTGTGTGTATACATATATATAGCTTAGCTTTTGATTTTTTTTTTTTTTTTTTTTTTTTTTTTGAGACAGAGTCTCACTCCATTGCCCAAGATAGAATGCCATGGTGCAATCTGGGCTCCCTGCAACCTCCACCTCCCGAGTTCAAGTGATTTTCCTGCTTCAGCCTCCTGAGTAGCTTCTACAGGTGCCTACCACTACACCTGGCTGATTTTTGTATCTTTAGTAGAGATGAGGTTTCACCATGTTGGCCAGGCTGCTCTCGAACTCCTGGCCTCAGGTGATCTGGCTGCCTTGGCCTCCCAAAGTGCTGGGATTACAGGCATGAGCTACAGCCTTGACTTAGTTTTTGATTATGCTAAGTTAGACATATATATACACACACTTATGTACATATGCATTTATAAAATCAGTCACTGAAATTTTTGAAGTTCCATTATCTCTCCAGAGACCTTGGGAGATTCACATTTTTCCATGTAAACATCAGCTGAAACAACATGTGGTCTACTGTTTTAATTAATGTTTTCTCATTGTTACAGATTCAGGGAGTGCAAGTGGAGTTTTGTTACAGGGTTATATCGTGTAATGGGGAAGCCTGGACTTTTAGTGTAACCATCACCTGAATTGTGTACACTGCTCCCATTAGGTAATTTTTTCTCCCTCTTTGCTGCCATGCTCCCACCTTTCTGAGTGTCCCATGTCTGTCACTCCTCTTTCTCTGTCCATGTGTACACATTATTTAGCGCCCACATATGAGTGAGAACATGTGATATTTGACTTTCTGTTTCTGAGTTATTTCACTTAAGATAATGGCCTCCAGTTCCCTCCATGGTGCTGCAGAAGACACAATTTCATTCTCTTTTGGCTGAATAGTATTCTATGGTATGTATATACACCACATTTTCTTTATCCAATCATCCTTTGATGAATATTTAGCATGATTCCATATATTTACTATTGAGAATAGTAATGCAATAAACATAGGAATGGAGGTATTTTTGACACAATGATTTAGTTTTGTGGGGATAGATACCCAGTAATGGGATTGCTGGATCAAATGGTAATTCT